>NW_009913873.1:0-21018 GCF_000696875.1 Nestor notabilis | reverse complement strand
CTGCGGCGAAGGCAAGTCCCTGCAGCCCCGGGAACATTCCAGCGCCCGCATGGCGCTTCCAGCTCTGCTGCTTTGCAAGAAGAAAGAAATACATGTATGCTGCTAACATGGCCCCAGCCCTGCACTGTGTGCTTAGCCAGGTCTCCTTAGTAATCCCGGAGTAGCATCATGGTGTGTTCCGATGTTCAGTGATGGTGGAAGCTGCGGAGGAGCAAGCCGGGGCCCTCACAGTACACCAAGGTGGCCCCCTCAGTAACCTCAGCTTCTAGCAGTGGTCACATTGACTTCAGGTATTTGTTTGTTGTAGAAAGAACAATGTGCATGTGCAATGGTTTGCTCAGTCTAAGCTTCACCTCTGCACACAGATAAGGAAGCAGAGGAGACAACGCAGTATTTGGAAATGATCATGGAATGGAACCATGACAATATAAAACGAGCCTTTATTTCCTCTCCCGTACTTGACAGCCTGTCTGCTGTGAGAAACTTTGCTCAATATTTAATCAGCTACTGCCCAGATGTGGGCTGCCCCTCAAAAAAGTGTTAATAAGCACTTCATTATCCTGACGCTTTACCCTGCCTGTTCCAGGGAACACAGCACACTCATCTCCAGTACATTATCTATACCATAAGGGGTCTCAACACACATAAGGAAATCTGATTGATCTCAGGTTCAATGGGACCCGAGCATCAACCAGGAGCGCTGCCTCCCTGAACTGCCACAGTCTGCAGACTTCCAGACTACAACTCCTAGGACCGACCTGGTGCAGAGTTTACTGGGTGGATTTGGCTTCGTGTACTCTGTTAGGATCCCCAGCTTGTACTGGAAAAGAGCTGGGAAGAGTAATGGATGGCAGCAGAAAGCAACCATATAAAGGCTCAGTTCAGCAGATCTGCCTCTATGCTACCTCACACGCTGCCTGCTGAGCTGACAAGAGGTGCACTGGAGCTACATCTCCTTATTTTTCTTTTGCCTCCTATTGTCTTCACAGAATTTTAGGATATGCTGCCAGCTGCTCATTCATGCCAGAGCAGGATGAGTAATAGTTTCTTCATTCCTAAATGAGCCCCTCTGATTCATGGTATGTGCTAGTCATTTTCTCCAAATGCCAAGGGAATCAAAGTTTCTCATGGGCCCCCTGTAGAAAGATTAACACGCCAGCAAAAGCCTGATTGGGAATGTGGGTAAAGAACCTGGGTTGTGTATTTGTTCTTTGCCTGCAGTTCTTCCTCTGTAAGCAAAGCCCATCAGCATTTCCATGGATATTACATCCATTACCATAATGAGAATGAGGTAAATCTTGCTCACCATCTTCTTGCTAATTCTGCCCTGACTGTGCTTCTGTAATCTTCATCAGATCACACCTTCTGTAAAGCTGCAAGAACTGTAGTTATGAGATCATGTCCAAAGCAGCCTCAGGTTCATGTGCATTGCTTGATACATTTTTCCAAAGAAAACATGCACAGAGGAAACACATAAAATATCTGCTCTTTCTTAAGTTGCTTCAGAACTAAGAGATTTGTAAATCATTGCTGAATGGGATGCTATATGCTTTTCTGCCTCCATTATGTATTATGGGGAAATTAATAAGTAATGGGATTTGCAAGATGAAAAGCAAGGAAACCCATAGGGTAGGTGATGGTGAGGAATAATTTAAAAAGCCAATGAAAGGTTCCGTTAAATCACAGTTAAATTATGCTGATATCCACCAAAGTCCTGTGGTAAAATGCTTTGTTCATAAACTATTGAGAGTCCTTTCTGCAGTGACAAATGAAGGTTCCCACAGTCCCAGAGGACTGAAAGAGCTGGAGACAAGCCCTTTTTTGTACCATGTGAGCAAGACAACACAGTGTGCTCCAGAGCACTGGCTCTGCATGCCTCAAAGCTCCTTCTGGGTGCACTGATCCTCAGGACAGGTTCAGAGAACCTGCAGCACAGGTTCAAACTTCCCAGGATGCGTCCTCTCCCTTCTCACCCCTGGCTCCTGACAAATGTGGTCACAACATTAATTAATACCCACATAATTGCCTTTAGGCTCTCTTAAACCCAGACTGTTCCACTCCCTTGGGTCCTGCCCTTGCTCTGCATTTCCGAGGGAAAGGGAAGCTCTTGGAGCCACCTTCCCCATACTCTGCAGAGGTCTGTGGGGTCATCCACCCGTCCACCTGGTTTACTCTGCACACTACTCATGGTAGCAAGTGATCTCTTGTTACAGTATGCGCCCCACAGCACAGCCCTGGTGCGGCACAGAGCTTGTCGGAGCAAGTAGAATGTAAATACCCCTCCAGGCAAATCCCCTGTAGTCCTCCCAGCCTCGCATCACGTCTGCACAGCATCAACATCCTTTTACCTTTAACCAGATGGCTGCTCTGTGTAGGAGGAGATAAATCCACTGGTTTTTACAAGCTGTGCCATGCCATCAGTACAGACTGGTACATGGGCCTTCTCTTTCATTCCTCACAGAGAAGAAATTCCTTTCACTGAAACTTAAGAAGTTTTGCACTTGGAAAAAAACCATTTTATCAGTTTGGTAGATAAGAGAACAGAAACAAAGGGAACTGAAGAGGGTCAGAACAACAGTACTGAACAGGAGCTTTGTGACTGGTGGAAACGGGTGCAGTTCCTGTCCCGGTGATGAGAGGAAAATACGACAGGTGAGAAACATCTTCTCATGACATCAGGATACAGCTCTTACAGTAGCATCCTCGGATCACATGGGTTATGTTAGACTCAGTGTGACCACAACGCTTGGCCCCTCCATGACTTTGCCCCGTTGATGTTGGAGATAATTTGTTGGAGGCTTTGGCATGAGCAAGGACAGGCTCAAACCCTCTCTTCCATGCAATCACTCCATATCTGCTATCTGCTAAATGAAGCCTTGTAGAAAATGGCTCAGCAGCGAAACTCTACCTGAGATCACATCATTTTAATACTGTTCCCCTCCCACCCCCCATCAAAGCTTGTAAAAAGCAATCTCTGTCTTTGTGAAGAATTGTTTTGCATTTTGGGACCTTAAGGAATTAGATGGGGCAAAGTAATTACCAGGAAAGTTCTGAGTTGAATAGCAGTGGGCTAAATGGGCAGAAAGCTGTACAGTGCACTCAGATAAGGAAACTAAAATTTGGGAAATGACTAAAAAAGAAGGTCTAACCTTCCTGTGGGTTTCAGCTCATTCTGAACTGATTTGAATCTATATTTTAAAGACTCTTTAAAACTGTCTGCTCAGAAGTGCCAAAATACCTTTGTACATCACCACTGCCTCTGACCCAAGCCAAACTTTGATGAGGTCCACAAAAAGGAAAAAAAGAATTCATTGATTAAACAAAATGATTAATTGATTAAGCATAACTTATGTATTTTCTGCTGTAATTAACCACAGCACATTCACCATAACTTCAGTGAGAACAGAAATGAGATTACAGGACTGTTTCAATACTTCTCCTCTAGTTTGTTTTAGCACTTGTATAAGCACAGTGCATGATCCTACAAGTTGTTGTTATTGCCCTTATTAAAATTCACACCAATATTCATTTTAGAGAAGACTGAAAGGGATGTAAGCAGCAATTCTTACACTTACTAAAAATAACTGCCTTTCCAAAAGAAACCACCCCCAAAACCAGCTTCTCTAAGATTCAAGATAAAACTTCTGTCTTGCAGAGTCAAGTTCCTATTTTTGCATCAAAAGCCAGTGTCTACCACTTGATTTTTACAGTCCAACAGAGAGCAAATTTGCTCAGAAGCAGCATGACAAGTGAGGCTGAAATTTAGGAGTTTTATGGCACATTTTTACTGGGTGATTCCACTTTTATGACACTGGCATTTTCCTAAGATGCTGTTACAATTACGTGTTGTTCTTTCTGCAGTTTTCTCTAGGGCAAATCCCAGTGAATTAGCAACTTCCTATGAGCCTTGTCACCCAGAGAGTGACATGCCACATACCCCCAGGGTGTCAGTTTATAGTGCCACCAGCAGCACCTCCAAAAAATATAAAGGCCTTATTCTTGTCTCCATCGTGAATGGTTCACAGTCAGAGGAGCACAGAGATAACCCAGGGGAAGACTCATTACAGAGAGGTTAGCACCACCTCATGAAGATCTTGCTGTTCTTACCATGCTCCCAACTCTACAGCTTATGCCTCTGCTCCTAGTTGGGAAACTGCAACCTCACACAACCACCGAGGGGTCTCAGCATCACAGCGCAGGATCAGGCCCCGTGTTTCCATAACTGCTGTATGAGGCATAACATTAAAGTCTAATCCCACTTTAATTCTGAGACACGCATCCAGGATCGCTGTAGGGAATCCTTCCATTTCAAGGGAGAAATGGATAATTGTCTTTAATTTTGTTTTCTAACCCAGACAAGTCTCCTTGCAACCACCACTGAAGGGGATGGGGCATTTTCCAGGCCTCATGCAGCACTTGTCAGCAGCTTCTCCAGGGTGATATTATATTTGGATTGGCTTCGGATCCCCTGTATTTAACCCCCAGTGACAGGCATCAACTTGATGAGAGGGGCTGTATGTGCATGTGTGCTTAAAGGGGGCTTTGAACTGAAACTGTAAGAAAACATCAGCAAGGAGAGAGATTTTTATTAGGGTCTGCTGTTCTTTTAAGTGTGTGCACACCTGATCCGGGGGAAGGAGGAGCTGGCTGTTGTTTTTAAGTCTCCCTTTTCTTTTGTGCTGTGCCTGGGCAGGACCCAGATGTCTGGAATGCACCTTAAAACAGCCTTATCTCCAGAACCGATCATTACATGTCAGGTGGTGGAGCCTACTTTATTTTCTCATTTCTCTTCTTTTTCTTCTCCTCCCTCTAACTTCTCCCTCCACCCCAGGGTAGGAATTTCTGAACCTCAACCAGTGAACGTCGCATGGCTCACACCTGGAATCCGCTCCTCTCCATCCCTGCTCCAACACAGACACGCACTGGGAGGAGGAACATGAAAAGCCACAGACGGGCTACTTCGGAAGATGAATGCCCATAATATTTTAAGCTTGCACACAAATTACCCTCCTAAAACTCAGCAAAGGCTCCAGTGACACACCAGAGGTGGTGGCACTCGGCTGGAGAGATGAGCTGGCAACGCTGCCAACCAGTGCTAAAATGAGCATTTACTCCCCATTGCTGTGCTGCAGCACAGCCACCCTTAGCCTGGGTTTTCACATTTCTGTCCCAACGGAGCCCAGTGCTCAGGTGCTTCATCGATTAATGCAAAAACTTGGGTGCCTGGAACAAAGGAGGAACAAGTGCTGCAAAGCCTGGACTAGTCTGACTAGTCCAGACTTTTCAGATCTAAGATTTGGGTGCAGGATAGGCATTAGAATGCGATATCCTCCAACATGTGATGGGTCAACACGGACTGTCCCAGATCTTGTCTGAATTAACCGGGGAAGAGCTGCTACAATCAGTTTTTAAGCACTACCAAATCTGCCCCAGGGGGCTGATGAGCAAAAGACAATCTGTTGAAGTCACTGCCAGCCATTTTTGATTCTTTTCTGTTTGAATTTAGCCTGTGCACATCTGGAGTTTGAGGCAGCTAAGCACTTCTGTAATGCTAGTCCACGGCACCAGGAAGGCAGATGCTGGCTGGAGCCCCAGCATCCCTGCTGCAGCAGCACCTTCCCTCTAACTCAGCAGCTCCTGGGGTGGATTTGGGCAGAGAAGAGCCTGGCGTTGTTGTAACTTGTGCAGCAGAAAAGCCTAAGGATTAGAAGTATGCAAAAAGCCCGCAACTGTATCGCCTCTGCTCTGCCATCCCTGAAAACATAGCCCACAGTTATACTTTCTGCACTGGAAAACCCCAGAAACCACAGCACACGAGTAGCAGCAGAGCTGGAGATTCTAGTTTAATTAAAGGAAGGTTTTATCATATCCAGACTCCTCTGGGCTGGAGGAGAAGGGGGGGCACAGAGCTTACTTTTGGAAGGGTTCAAGAGCCTCCCGACCCAAAGCCTGGGGGATGTTGGGCTGCTCTGAACTAAATTATCCATCCTGCAAATGGGCAATGACACTCTCCTAAAGGGATAAGTGTGACAATGCTCTCAGCCTTTGCCCTGTCTACGTTATTTAGCAGAGGGGCATCAGGCCCAGCTTTCTCAGTGCAGTTTAAAGAAAATAATCCTAATTTATAGGATTAAGACATTAAAAACCTGCAAAAATCCTTCCACTCTGTCCCATTTCTCTTGTTCTCCCTGAAGAGCAGGAAGACGACAGACCAGGGAGATGGGAACATACACCCAAACACAGGAGAAACTCAACACTTACCAGGACTGTGTTATCTGAGATATCTCAATTTACACCCATATAAAAGGAAAGGGGACCAGGCTCTGGAGTGACCTGTACCCAGACAGCATCTGACAGTGACTAAATCTATCCCCCCCAGTGGAGCAGAAGGAGAATCCCTGCCTCGAGCATGTGCATCTCCTGGTGTGCTGCTCTGAAACCTAGAGCTTTGGGAAGGAAAGCTTGGAACAGCCACGTATGCCCAGATCCAGGCTTTCTTATTGTTACATTTTGGTCTGGAATTTGCTAAGGCTGAGGGTCCCTTCAGCCCTATTCCCTACTGTTAATGGGATGATCTTTTTCACCTACATTCCCTTTTGCCCATCTGCAGTAGGAATGGTCATACACAGCCCTTGAGCACCTCACACCACCCCAGCCCAATACAGACTATGGGTCTCCAAATATCCACCCTCCAGGGAAGAGGATGCCCACCACCCAAAGTGTCATTCTCCAGAAATCCCAATTACAGACGTTACAGGACAGGATATAAACATGCTGTTTCCAAAAGCTCCAGAGCTCCTGCTTGTTCACCACTGAGAACAAAAACCCTCGCTTAGAAAGTTACTTCAGGTCCGTGTTTGAAACAACCCCAGGAATAAATGAATCGATACAAGAAGCTAAACGTAGAGAGACATTTGGTTTTGTTTGATTCTGCAAACTTGGAACGATTCAGAGGCAGGAAATCTGCATAAATTGAGTAAAATTAATACTCAGCAAATTCCTGGAATTTAACCTTTGTCTTTTTTTTCTGGGGTTATTTACATCCTATTTACTTCAGTGTAATTTTAACCAAATGTTCTCAGAATCATTTAATAGCATCAGAACATTTGCAAAGTCATTTCAACATCACTGAACTCATTTTGTAATAAAATAGAAACCTGGAAAAATTTCTGGATGAGATTTTAGAAATCAAATTAATTGACTTAAAAAGATCTTTTGAAAACAACCTTTGGTTTTGGGTTTTTTTTTTTAAGGGAAATGTATGAAATACAGTGAAATATTATGCAAACAGCCAAGATATTAAAGACAGCACATGCCCCACCAGAGCTTCTTCATGATCCTGGTGTCCTGCCTCTCTGGGCCACTCAGTGGCCATCTGCACCCCAAAGCTGTGACCCACAGTTGGGATATAAAGCACCATAAACCAGGGGATGTCACAAATGCTGGAGCAGCATCAGCTGAAGTGTAACAGCTAAACCATGAGACTGTCCTTACCCAAGGGCTTGCTCTGGTTTTGCTGCAGGATGAGCACTTCACTGCAGGTGAAAGACTTCTGAACGAGAAAGGAAATACCTTAAGAAAACAGTACAGACTTCATTCACCCCACAAACCAGAAGTGAGTGGTGGTAAGCAGCATGTATTCCTGTGCACACAGCCAGTGGCCATTGAAATATTTCCTTCTCTCCTGCACATCACTGTGCCTTGTCCTTATTTCCTTTATGAGCACTTCCACTAAAGGCATGAATTGTTCGTGATGGGGGAGATGTTCAGCTCTCAGAATGCCATGAACTTTGGGGAAGGTTGTGGTCCTGGACCAAATCTGTGCCTTCTTTCCTACACTGTTCCTTCAAGAGCAAAATCTACTCCTCACACCTAACTGCATCCACCTCCACTGGGCATCAGTTTCAACCCAGAGGTGGTGACAAAACTGTGTTTGTGCTGCATGTGCAGAGTCTTTGGGGGTTTTACTTCGCTTTATTGTTCCAGCTGAAATGCAGAAAGAGAAATTCAAATCAGGGAAATGCAATAATCTCCGAGCCTGCTGTTCATCAGCGCATCACCCATTAAAGAGCAGAGGCCTTTATTAAAAAGGACACGTCTTATTAAAAAGATATGAAACAAAAGTGATTTTTAATTTTATTGGAGAGACAGAGTCATTGCCAGAGACAGCCCGTGGCTACGTGTGATGATCGAGTCAAGAGGGAGGGCAGTGAAGCACTAACACAAATATGAAGCTAATAACTTTTTTACTCGTAGGGGAAATGCTGTTCAATTCCTGGTGCTTCAGGCGGGTGCAGCTTGAGTGGAAATTTAGAGAGATTACATCCACCTGCTTCCATTTCTTACATCCAGGGCCAGATCTTCAGCCAGCATAAATCAGTTTAGCTCCGTGCAGCCAGGCAGATTTATGCCAGCTGCAGATGTAGCCCCTGGTCTTGCACTTCAGAATAGGAACCTTTAAAATACAAATGAGCATGAACCCTTTAAAATACTCTGTATTCCTAGAACTTGGGAAGAAAAACAGACCTCCTGACTACCTCCTATCGTCCAAGAGATCCTGCTGGCTCTGCAGTAATGGATGATATTCTCCTTCAGGGTTTGGGTTTTTTTTAAGTTTACCTCTAAACCTGAAAGTACTGGTCTGGTTTTTGCTTGGTGGGGTTTTAAGTATTGATTTTTATTCCTTCACTAACACCTACTGGGCCAATGTTTTATTTATGTATTTGGGTATATGCAAAAACTAAAAGGGATTGTTTCCCTCAGGCCTGCATACCTGCTTTTAGCCTTAGGAACATGCTTGGCTGCTCACTACCTCCAAGGATATCTGTATATAGTGAATGGGTTTGTACATGGTATTCCATATCTCTGCATGCCGGCAACAGGAATAAACAAACAGCAAACACACAAATATCAGTATCTCTTATTCCCTTACCAGCCACTTCTTGGAACAGACACAGAGTAAAGATGAGACCATATCGCTGCTCTTCCACAACCCGCATAATACAGTTACCAGATAGTAAACAAGGCCAGGCACGGGCAGCCCCCTAAGGAAGACTTGTTGCTTATCTGCAATGTGTTACGTACACATCACGTACACCCCTTCCTGCGATGCTGCCGAGAGCTGAGTGTAAGGCTCGTGCACACTGAGCTCTGCTCTGTCTTTGGGAACAGCCTGAGCCCAGGCAGATGATGGCAAACTGCTCCAGCAGCTCGGGCTGCCACCATGGACATGCAGTCCCGAGAGCAGAGCAGCTCACAGCACAGTTGTAGGCAAATACAGTGCTGCAGAAAGAGTGAAAAACTACAAATAACCAACATAGGACCCGGCCAGTCTAGTTTGCTTTGCAGCAGGCAGGAACACCAGCTTCTCAAAGTCAGCGGCTTTGCAAGGTTCTGCAAGTACAGACAAAGAACAGTTTGCATGTGATTGAGAAACTGAATATACCTGTAAGACAGTGACTGATGTCAGACTCCCCTGGCTGCTTAATGACTCTGCTACAGTCGTTCCCGAGCAATACACCGATGAAGCAAGTTGCTTCATGTTTGCTGCCTAGATAAAACATAAATGAATTCAAAGCAGATGAGGATTTAGCTGTGGTACTGAGTGTTGCTGGATGCCTGGTGAAGGACAGTTAGTGCAAAGCATGAGTTGTGGACCTGCAGCACTTGTATTCAGTTTTGTTTGAAAAGGGAAACTTTGTGCAATCAGTGGCAGATGCTCTAAAACTGTACTGAAATCAAGGACCAGCCAAGGACCCCGTTACATCACCTTTGAATACACGTGTACGGCAGACCTCCTTGAGTCACTGACCTGGCTCGGGGACAGGTGACAGAGTACCTGGTCTGTGTGATGTGGCACTAAGGAGGTTTGTTACCTGAGCCCAGGCAGACAGACAGGGAGACACCTCCTGATGCAAGGATGTCGCTTGTTCAAGTCAGGTGAGACGAGCAGCAGCGGAGCCAGTGGTCCACCTGAGAGCTCGTGGGTAACACGGTGTGACCCAGGGAGGGCACACAGCCAGGTCCCACCACAGATACCCTCCTTGATCGGGTCTAAGCCCTTGCCATGAGCCTGACAGTCCCCAGCAGGGATCACATCCTGCCTTGGCTTTCTCCAGTGTCCACTGAAGATGCTTCTTGACATACTCCCAGCTAACACCACATTCAGCCATGAAAAGCCTCAGGCAGGGGCAGGGTATGAAAATACTTGCAGAGTTTCAGCTTGACTTTCTACTTCCTTGTTCTGGTAGTGATCTGGAATAACTCCCTGAAAACGCAGCCAGATGAAAGGAGCTTAAGAGAGGCAGAATGGTGTCACACAGAACTCTGCACCCACACCAGCCCTGGCACACACAGACAAGGAGATGACTTGTGCTCACCCTGTCACAACAGCCTCTTACAGTCACATCATGTAGATCATCTCTGCATTTTCCAAGAGGTGCCTTGAGGACATCCTTAAAAGCAGGTTATCCCCCAGCACAGCGCGTGGTCCCAGGGCACGTTCCCTGGCACAGCATTCCCAGTTTATCAGGATGCAGCCGGGCACGTGCAGGCAGGCTGGTGGGAGCACGGCCAGGATGCTGCAGGAACAAACCTTGCTCTTAAGTCCCTGACTATTCTTTAAGAGCCACACGGGCAACCTTAGGCAGAAAAAGGAGACAGAGCACCCAAGAGTGCATCTCCCTCATCTGAGTATCATCTACACAGTCCTCCTGAGAAAAAGTAGAGCTGCTATGGAGGGACCACGCTTTGAGTATGAATTCTCTTCGTAGGTTTTAAACTCAGCTCCCAGGTGCTCTGGTTGAGCTTCACAGGGGTGAAGGAAGAATTCTGCACTTCTCTCAATGGGATGGAAGGGAATGATCTTGTATTTTTTCTGGGAACATCTACAATACCTGCAAAATTACCTCCTGTCCATCAAGTCAAGATAAATCACTTGCATCTTCACAGATGCTGGTGCAAACTTTATCACTGACTTTCTAACTGTGGAACAGCTTCATTTTTGGCTGAATGACACAGATTCCCTGAAGTAGCTTCTATGTTTACATTTAACATTAGTTTTTTGCACATCAAAAAATGCTCTCTCAGAACATGAAAATACAAGCTAGCATCAGGGAAGGCAAGCTAAGCCTCAGTCATTAATAGCACAATGACATACTGGGATTCTGCATCAAGCCTCTGCATATCAGCTCTGCAAACAGGCAGAATGGAAAACGTGGTCTCATGTGGTGGGATTTTGCTGAGAGTTAGAAAAATCTTACTTTTTTTTAAAGGCAAAGGGATCCAAATCACACTTGAGCTGCTTCTCTTCCTTTGTCTCATTATAATTGTCACCATCAAAACCCCAGAGCTGAGATGTCACCGCAGGCAGGGAAACACACATTGCAACAGTAAATAATGCAAGAGAAGAATATTAGTCCATAGCATCCGTTTTATGTCTTTTGCCTCTGTGATGCTGGAAGGTAATAACAGCCCATTGTTTGCAGGCAGTACCTTGCAGTTCTTCATTTTTTTTCCCCCAAGGTGTGGTCAAAGTTACTGAGGCAGAGATTGTTCACGGAGCAAATATGCCCTGCAGCTACACATCCCACACTGGGAGAGGCAGAAGACATGGGGAAAGGCTAAAACGGGAGCCACAAGCCCCAGCAGAACATCAGTACTTCAGCTGTTACTAATGCACACAGGCTGTCCCAGTCCTAATCCCAGAGCAAAGCACTCTAAGAGGTATGCAGCTTCACCCACGTGCTTCAGACCTTGCCAACAGAGTTCCTTTATTGCCCCAGTTACCCCAGTCTGAAACCAGTGAAGCCTGTGCACGTGCAGGTTTGGTGTTACACAGATGCTATTTCTATCACAACTCGTTTTCGTCAACCCAGAGCTCCAGTGGCATGAGGCAGGAGTGCAACTCCCCTCCTGTGGGGATGCGTCTGAGGAGCTGCCCTGGTGAAAACATCACCCTTCTAACCAAAACCATTCAATTAGTATTATTAGTGTTGGCTGGGCCTCAGTCCCTGTGACTTCCAGCAAAGCTGAGGCTTATACTTTAAATAATTCTCTGAATCCTTTCATCTCCTGCTCAACTAAAGCCACACATATGAATACTCCCCTCTTCCCCCCAATCTACATAAAGATCAGAACATCAACTATTATGCAGAATGATTAACATGATCCATCTCTTATTTTAATATATGCTCTGAACAGAAAAGTTCAATCGTTCCCACACGTAGGAAGACAGGAGGGAGCTGCAGGCGCCCCTCTGACAGCCCCAACTCGAGAGTTCACTCCAAGTCCCTCCTGAACTGCGCTGCCTTCACCCCGTAGTACAGCCTCCAGCTGTGCTTCACCTCTTCCTTGTGTCCTCAGGTGGGATCCGGTGCCGGGTTTGCACGGGGCCTCCCTTTGAGCCCCCCAAAGTAATTCTGCCTTTAGAGATGTCACAGACACAGAAATGGAAACTACTGCTTTTCCCTTCAAAGCAGCAAGCTTCAAATTCCCAGACTGTGTTAAATTTCAGGTGTTAAACAGCCACCGGTCTCCACGTGTCCATTCCTACACACCACCAGTACTCAACTCGATCAGAAGAATGAAGCTTCAAATTAACAGTTATTTATTTAAACATCATATAAAAAAATGTGGGTGTTACATTTAAAATAAATCTGTGTGTTTCATTTCTCACATACCCACCTAAAGCCAGGATCCGTGCACATGAGTACATTATCCACAGCATGTCTTGATTGTCCCAGCTTTTCAGAAGCCATCATACATGGCACATCAACTGACCAAAGGTGGCTACCCTCAGAATTCCAGACTGGTTGGGTTGGAAGGGACCTTAAAGCTCATCCAATTCCAACCCCCTGCCACGGGCAGGGACACCTTCCACTAGAGCAGGTTGCTCCAAGCCCCTGTGTCCAACCTGGCCTTGAACACTGCCAGGGATGGAGCAGCCACAGCTTCTCTGGGCTCAGCACCCTCACAGGGAAGTTGTTTTCTCTAGATCTGAAGGGCATGACCGGGCCTGGAGAGCTCACATGTGGGGCTCGCTCGCAGATGCACTGTAGCCTAGAGAGCATCATAGAACAAGTCAAGACAATGTGAAGCTGAATAAGGTTAAAGAAAGGAGCGTTCCCAAAGGCGTGTCTTTGGCCCAGGCTGGAATTGCTGCTCAGATAAGCCAGCATGTACCTTCATGTTGGGGAAAGGGAAGGGCTCAGGTTACTCACAAGCTGCACTCTGAGCTGCAGACAAAAGGCCAGGAATGAGATGACAAAGCCTTGCAGCTCGGCGTGCTGGAACAGCTCCGAGGAGCCGGCTCACAGAAAGGTCTGACCCACCAGGAAGCAAGCATCCCACAAAGCAAGGCTGGCAGGAAGCAGATGCTGGGGATGGGCACTAAGGTCCTGGGGAAGGGGCTAAAGGTGAGAATGGGTTGAACAAGGACCTGTGTTGCTAAGTCTGTCCTCAACACAGTCACTCCTCCAAGGACCTCTCTTAATTACTCATATCAGACGCTCAGAGAGGCTCTTCCCCCAGCGCACAGTCACAAGCAGATGCACAGCCAATGGCTGCAGAAACTTACAGGAGCTGTTTCCTGCTTCTAGCCAGTAAAAATGAAAAAGAATCCAAACCAGAGAACAAGTTTCTCAGTATTTTCAGCTTCAAACAACTCATAAGAAAATCACATCCTGAGTTCTTAACATTATCAGTAAACGGATTTAGAAAAAACAGCAGAAAAGGCCAGAACATAATGAAAAAGCCTCCAGAAGCTAAGGATACTTATTCAAACTAAACTCACATTTTTCAGTACTACATTTTGAAACTCAGCTTTGTCAGAACTTGCAGTTTTATGAGGATGTAGTCAGGACAACTGCTGGTGGTTTTGTTCTGTGAACACGTATGTACTCGCAGCAGCAACTGCATAATCCCACAGCAGCAGTGCACACCATTTCACATCAAACATGAAGTTTCCCACAAAACTAAGTCCCACATACCACTGCTTTATCTAATGATTGTTTCTTACAGACTGAGACACAAACAGTTTTCACCAGTGCAGGTAGCTTCTCCACAGAAGACTGACATACGGCAGCAGAGCAAAGCTTATGATTCCCCCCTAAGCCTGTGCTCCACCAAGAGAGCAAATCCAAGATCAGGAGTCTAAAAGATGTCTGTGCCCAAATCTATTATTTAGAAAGGGCACAGACATGGCTGCATGACTCTCTGCATTCTTCTTTAAGAGGAACATGCTGGCACATGCTAAAGGTAGCAAAAGCACCACTGCAGGAAACAAAACCAAGCCTGGCTGGAATCACAAACAGACGAACTGCAAGAAAACTGGGAGAAAGCTACCTGCAAAGAAAGCAGACCTGCCAGGACCATTCCCATCCATGCCCTACGTATGAAGATTGTAGAAGTCAGACTAAGTTGCTTCTGAAACCATCAAATCAACCTCGCACATTGCAACACCCTGAGTACTAACATGCTGCCACCCTCAAGCATCACCCTGCCAGCTGCAAACCTGCCCTCATGCTGCTTTGTTTCCTCAGCTGTGAAATCAAGTATTCTCCTTTTCTGTTTGCACACTGACATTCCTCTCAGAAATGGCCTGTTTGAGGCAGGCAACAGGAATGAAACTAAAACCCAACAGCTCTTAGAAAAAGCTTTCTAAAAGAGCAGGCAGCACATTTCATTTGGGTGTAACAACTAAGATACTGACTCCTTGCTGAAGGTGGGGGCTTTGTGTCATGTTTGGGCCCAGGTCTCCTATTATAGTAGGTTTACAGCAACAGAATTCACTTCTCTTCCTCAGACATCCTGCTGACTTACAGTTCACACAGCTATGCATGTATGCCCATAGTGATTTCAAAGAGACTTGGCTTTATTGCCTATGGCTTTCCTTGTTTAAAAACAAATCATGCCTGTGGTCCACAGATTCCTTAGCAAACAAGTTATCCTCTGTCCCTCCCACCCCCAAGAGTTATTCTTTAAAATGCTCGTTATTGTGGAATGTAACTTTGGAGTGTTGCTTTAAACTACAGAACAGAAGGAGGAATACGGCCTCTTTATTTTCCAGGAAATAAGTTTCTGCGTAAATTCAATTTCCTACCCTGTGCTGTTTCTCTGTACGTTTTATAATATAAGTAACACAGATCTCTATAGACATGTATCTGTGATTCAGTGATATCAGCTTCCTGATACCCCTCCTTAGCCCTGAACCTCTGCTGTCCGTTACTCCATTCAGTAGGGAGCATGCAGCAAGACTGCAGCCTAGGAACACAGGGCTCCGAAAACCCATCTGTGTATGGAGAGGCAGAGGCCTCCACAGACCCACAAGCTAAAACAATGCCAAATGCTTCTTTCAGGACTTTCAAAGGGCACTAAGGCATTAAAATTCACAGAGAAGCCAAAAATTTCATCTTCTTCCCTGCGAGGGTAGATGCAAAGACTTTTTTCTTGCCCTTACTGGTTTTTATTTTGCAAGCATTAAAGTATACTCCTTAGCAGTGCTCTGGTGGCTTTAGGCCACATGCATCAGCTTAAAAGGTTTCTTTTTAAATCACTGTTGCATTAGTCTTGTCAGCAGGGTGATACATTCGGCCTCCTTGCTATCAAACCAAGCGTGCAGCCCCAAGTGTGCACAGAGGGTTTTCATTCTGAAGTGACCTGTGACTACAGAGCCTGTTCCATGAGCTTCAGACAGACTTTGCAGCTGAAACTCCCTGCAAGCAACAAGTCTGAGCTACGTGAAGATTCTGGGTCTCATCAGCTACCCGTGCGTGGTTCAGGGAAGTTGTCACACACACACATACTGATCCACTGCACTGTGCATAAGCAGTTTGACTTTTAGGCTGACTCCCAAATACCAGCCAGGGAGCAACGTGTTATTGCAGAACGGTAAAAAATGCAGGAAGAGATAAACTGACAGCCAAAGCTTGCATTTGATCCATCTTCTAATGCTGATGTTTTTACCCAGAGACGTAAAGACCAAGCAAAAACTTAACAGCATACAGTTATGTTCTAAAGTAGAGATTCAAGAATTACTACAAATTTCAGGTTTTGACCTCTTGCAGACACAGAAAACCTTCCAGCAACTAAAACACAGCCATTCTGTCTGATCTTCAAAGGCAGAGGAGAAAGGATCTGCTACCTTTAGAGCCTTGAGACACTGTCTTACAATTCAGATACCATCAATCTTTAACCATTTCACTGGCAGGTTATTTAAGCCTTTC
The DNA here is from genome assembly GCF_000696875.1 of Nestor notabilis. Classification (NCBI taxonomy): domain Eukaryota; kingdom Metazoa; phylum Chordata; class Aves; order Psittaciformes; family Psittacidae; genus Nestor; species Nestor notabilis. The sequence goes on along the minus strand of NW_009913873.1, from coordinate 4,795 downwards.
CAATATGACAGTCCCTCTGGAGAGCCTCAGCAGAGATGGGGCAGCAGCTGCTGAGTCTCCTCCTCTCCCCAAAGCAAGGGCATAACTTGACATGGCCACGCTGCAGCTTTGGCCCCTGCACGGCTCTCAGATGGGTGCAGCTATGTTGGCACAGGGGCAGTTCTTACACACACAGGAATTAACACACAACAGCACATCCTCTAGTGAGAGATGAGAATGTTGGCACGGAGATGCCTCATTGTCTTCTCAAGGAGCTTTGTGCCCATATTAGCTCACTTCAACACAACTGCACCCCAACACCTTCGGCAGCTTCAGACTTGGAATTTTAATGCCCAGATTTATATACTTCTTTCCTTGTTCCTGTCAAAAGTCCCCTTCTTCCCTGACACAAACCTGCATCACATAAACACTGCTTGGAGGCTGGTTTTTTTTTCTTGTTACTGAAACAACAGAAGAGACCATCTTAGCTACACGTAAAGGTTGTGCTTTCTCCTTTTCCCTGGTTTAACACATCAGGATTTGGCTGGTCAATACTTCATAACTCCAAGAATGTGCAAGTCTGAAGCAGCAAAACGCAAAACACTATGGAAGAAACAGTGAAGTTCCCAATTTTCTACTTTACTGGAAGGGCAGAAAGAACCTTTCCAATGCCTCAGCACAAGCAGGCATGCTCTTACACTCAGCTTGGTTTGCCATCCCATAAACACTGGTGGGAAATACAGACCTAATGCGATGTGTCACCAGCATCCTTTTATAAGCCCTGAGCACTGTGTTGAAACATGGATGTGGCACCTAAAAGTAACAGTGCAGAGAGCAGGTTACAGCTTGTTGGCTCTTTTCAGTGGTGGCTTAAGTGAACGGTACCTTCTGAAGCAATCAAGTGAAGCTGAGCAAAAAAACATGTGCAGGTAATTTTCCCTCTAAAACTTCCTTCTTTTAAAGAAGCAAATACTTTCATGGAAGTGTTCCCTGCTGCAAAGACAGAATTAAATCTCCAGGAAAATGGTTTTCTTCCTTTGCTTCTCTATCTTTCATCCTTTCCTACTTACTGTTTTACTTCTTTAGTGGTGAAAGAGAACAAGGGGAAAATGGCAAAACCAAACTTGGACAGAAAGATTCTAAAGATTCAATTTGTTTTTCCTGGAGCCCTAACTGAATGAAAAGCCCAACGCTCTGTTATGCTTCCATGAATTTATTTGCACACTGGTTCAGATTGAGAGGAGCTCTGCTGAAAACAAGGCAAGACCTCCATCCCTCTGCAGGGAACACAGAACCCACAAGTCACCCTGTCCTGGCACCCGCAGGCACCTTTTCTGTACCTTCTCTACTTTGGAAACACTACCTGTTATTTGTTGCACATTTGGACTTCACTCGGAGCAGCCACTGACTTGCTTTGCCACAACTCCTCACAACCAGAGGCTGCAAGAGTTTGAGCATGGAGCAAGTTCTGTTCTGCGGCCAGCGCAGCAAGGAGAGCTGGGAGACCTCCTGCTCTGCTGCAGGCTCACTAGCACTGAGCTCTCAGGAGAGGTGCAGAGCACTGCCAAGATACAGCCCGCAGTTCAATCAGATGCCTCTAAAGGAAGAAAAGAGCCAAACGTATTAATGTGGAAGAGCCAGATACTAAACCATGCTGCAGAACCAGGTGTGCTTGCTCATGCCAACTCCCATTGCCAAAGGGGGAATGCGAACAGAACAGAGGCAGCATTTTGTTTTAAATTTGGAAGTGAAAGGGAGAAAGGAAACTTGCATGGAGCCTGTGATGGGGTGAGGATGACAAGAGGCTGGGGTAATAGGTTTTCTTTCCTCTGCAAATTGCAAATGAGCAATTATGGCTGAGAGTATTTGAAATAAAATCCCTGGAACCTGTCAGCAGTTGACTGGCCTCTATACAGATGTCTTGCTGAATGGGGAGCGTGATTAGAGTCTTGACTATATCGAGCCATTAAGGATCTAATGTCATTTAGTGTAGATGTGAATTCATCAGGACAAGTACCCTGGAAATATTTTGGCATGTTCTGCCTTTTTCCTTGCAAGTTTCAGTAGCTGTAGTCTTATTCCAGTCACTATAGGTGCCCTATGCCATCCCAGAGATATCTGCTTGTCAGGGATGAGCAGAACTCACCTAAATGGTGAAATACTACATTTCCTGTATTGCTGTGATGGAAATGAGAACATATATTTCTGAGCAGCTACCATCAGAAAGCAAGAATACCTGTGAAGCAGGCTTTAAAAAGAATGAATCAGTAATTCAAATGATACCTCTGTAGTCTCAAACAAGTGGTTAGGCAATGGTACAGGAATAAATCTGTAAGAAACCTAAGCAAGTCTCAATCTTTCTCCTTTTCTCTACTGTTCTGCCGTACAAAGACCTTCTTATAAGCTTTAAGTCTTAATTTCACAGCAAGTACTTCTCGCTATTCACAGCAGTAAGCTCCAGCACTTCCCACCTCCTCAGACAGAAGAAGCTGAAGAAACAAACTGGCTGAACAATGCACGTACTCATGTCGGTGCTGCGCGAAACCGCACCACCCGCGACTCCCAATCGCCACAGCTCTGGTTCGAGGAGGCTGCAGAAGAGCAGAGTAGGGAAGATGACTCCCCATGATCAAACAAGGGGTTTTGGCTTCACTTCTGAAAGGTTACGAGATTATTTTCCTTTCTTGCATGTGGGAGCGTAAGTGCTGCACAGGGAAAGGGTGCAGGATGGCTGCTTACACATTAGTCAAAGAAACCATGCAAAATAAACGTGAAACACGGCGTTCCTCTGTGGTTCATTGTTCAGTGATGGGAAACATTAAGAATGCATAGTCTGAGGGCTGCATTTAATCCTCGTTCCTATGTAGGCAGTTGCTTTATAAAGGTATTTTTCACAATCATAAATAAACTTTGGAGGCAAACGGGGGAAAACCCTCAAGTAATTATTCTCCACCTGCTTGTGGACTGAATTTACAGTGGGCAATTTCAGGAGACATGGCCCTGAGCTTTCCTCTGCTGTGTTTGATGTCTCAAACCTGCAGACCAAGTAAATAATTTGATTCAGTTTATTGGACAAATTTAGAGGTCAAAGCTGACAAGCCTTCAAGACCACACAGGTTTCCTCCTTGGAAGCCAAGTAGTGGAATGTGCCTTTCAGATACTGCGGGGAAGAGCCTTCGTCCCCTGACAGATTTCCATCAGCAGGGTTTCAGAGCTTGCTGCAGCAGCTTTATGATGTGTTGGCAGGTTGGGTTTTTTTTACACCTAACGGGTACGTGCTGAAAGTTTAAGAGAACTGATAGTTGAAATGATTGGGTATTATGGAACAACATTATGTTCCTGCTCAGCTATCCATGCCCCAGCCAGTCCCACCACATCTGTCCTTAACAGTAGCAGTTGTAAACTTTAGAGGTATTTGTTATTCTGCAGGAGCAAATAAAACAAAGAAACGATCTGTATCTAAAAGAGCTACTGCCCCGGCTTCAAACCGTGCAGCAGTGCAAAACTGTGGAGAATTTGGCTTATTGTTTCACACAGAAAATAAAAGCAAGCAATGAACAGTGATAACTTGCAGTACATATTTCTTGTATGAAAAACACTGACTTGCTTTTCTCTAGAAGTATTCCAGCAGACATGTTCACAGACTGACACTTGCACCTCCCTGCTTTAAAAGCTTTTAATTCATACTTGTGGGTAGTCAGGATGGACACTGCAGCTCAGTGCAATTCAGCACATTAAAATTAAAGCAGCAAACCTCATGACCTGTGCCACAACCAAAGCAGCCTGGATTTAGGATCTACAATTCACCCAACAAACAAGAGGAAAAGTAGGATTCCTGTGCAGTCCTTACATGGAAAACAGCATCGAAGAGTAACAGGAAGTTGCTTGCACGATAAAAAGAAATAAAGAAGTTAAATTATTTTTTTTACTTAGTTATCACACCCTACTCCACTGGAGAGGCAAACTACTTGAAATATTTCAAAGATTAGTAGATTTAAAAGATCCCAAAGGATTTTGGCTACATGCAAAGCATGGGCAGGTCAAGCCCAGCCTACAGAGCTCTCCCAAAGCAGCGTTTGGATGCTGAAGGCAGACCCAGCTCAGGGAGTGCCGTGCCCAGGGCTGGCCGGGTGGGTGGGCACCCTCCAGCCCTGCACCCATGGGAAAGGAAGACAAAGATGAAGGTTTAGAAAAGCGAGAAAAAGAGCAAGCCTCAGGAGATGCAGGTAACACACAATGCAACTCAAGGGGTCTTGCTATAAACTGGATTCCTTTAGAGCTGGAATCACAACCCTTGTGTGGAAGCACGCTGACAGAGCATCCCTGCACTTCAGGTTCTTCCATCCAAATTCTTCATAAGGATACACCCCTATGGCAGGTTCTTGCTACCTGAATGACTAGTTTAGAGGGATTACGTTATGTTCCAAACCTCACAACACATTGTGTACTCAAGAGGTAGCTCTCAAACACATCTCCCATCTCTTTAGCAACTCTGGAACAGCCACGTGAGACAGTTCTTTGGAAGAAAAGCAAATAAAACAATGGGGCAATTTTGAGTGTTCTCTTTCAAACGGGTCCATTACACTCTGTATTAATGCTTTTAGAAAACTGTCACTGTCACAACCTGTGCCAGTGGCTCACCACCCTCACAGTGAAGAACCTCCTAATATCTAAATCTGTCAGATGTCTTTTCATTTTGCTACCAACACTTCAAAGGGAGGAGACCCCATCCCACATCCTCCAACGGCTGGGAGCAAGAGGCCACCTGGAGACGTTCGCTCTGGGGACAGAAACGCAAAGGGCCGGCTCTCAGTGC
>NW_009913872.1:0-21565 GCF_000696875.1 Nestor notabilis | reverse complement strand
CCCCCCTCCTCCCGCATGCCCTTTTCAAGCTCCAGACCTTCAGAATGTGTCTGGGATTTGAAAATGTCATGGAAGAAACCACCAAATTTTGTCATGGCAGGAAGTGGATGAGGATTACAGAAGAAGTTGGATCAAAGTAGGAGAACATGTTAGTTATATACTGGTGACAGCAAACAATAAATTTAATGAGAGAAAAACTCCAAGGTTCAAAAGACTAAATCAGAGTCGAAGGCCCCAGGATCCCAGGCCTTGTGAACACGGATTTAAGTTAAAGAGGCTTGCTAATGGGTTCAGAGTCAAAGGCTTTTCCTGCCCAGAGCCTGAAACTTCTATTTGAGCAGAAAATTACAGTTTACAGTTGTTGGAGTCTGACAGAATCAAGAGAGACAGAGACCTATGGTGTTGGAGAAATGAAATTTGCCATTAAATATCTCAGTGAACAAATCATTTAATACACAGTGATGAAGAACTAAATTCTCCCACAGAGGGGTAAGAAGAAAAATTAAAATCTTTTAAAGCAGTGAAATGAAAAAGAAGTGTTTGAGGGAGGATGGCTAGCTGGAAGAGTGAGCTAAAAGGCTCTTTTTAAAGGCACAAAACCCCATTAGCTAAACTGAGGGGCAGAAACAGAAAGATCTGCAGCTAGGAGCAAGGAACTACCTAGAGATGAGTAGTCACACTAAGATGAGCTGTCATAGTGGATGAGACTATGCTCACTGTGGAGGAAGGAAAGGGAAGATAGTATTTCTTTCTGCAGAGCACAGCTGAGAAAAGACAGATGGGGAAATTTCAGTCCGTAAGTAATGAGAAAAGTCAAGGGTGGTGTTCTGAGTTGTTGTTTTTCTTAACAACAGGGATGATCGTTTTTAAATGTGGCAGATAGAGCTGGTATCCCCTAGGCAAAGGAGTTGGGAGCAGTTCGTATTTATCACAGATTAAATGGGACACTGACAGCTTTGGTAGGAGATTGCTGACATGAAGCCAGGCAGAAGAGTCAAGTTGCTAGTGGGGGAAAGATGATGAAACACAAAGGCTGGGCTGGTGTCATGGTGGAGTCATTTTTCAGGCACATCCAGTGTACAAAAAGTGATGAAATCTAAGAGAAGTTAGAAAAATAATTAGCAAAAATCTTGCTGAACAAGTTTGAGTAAGAGACCTCTGCTGAGAGAAAACAGCACAGTGTTCCTCCAGAAAGGGTAAGGCTTTGTTTTCCCTGTGTATGCATTCAGCATAATAGAGTATCTGTATGATACACAGATTCAGCTGATACTTTTCTTTTTCTAACCAAAATGTTATATTTGCATTACAACACTTTAGATAGTCCTGCGGTGATGTCTGTGTTAGAAAAGTAAACCATATCAGGGATGTTGCTCAAACCCAGCTACCCATCCTGTTACACAGAGGGAAAAAAGAACCAGTTAGGCACCTCCACCATCGAACTTAGTCCAGTAATACCTGAATTTTACCACACCTTTCTACTCTCTGCAGCTGCAAATGAAGGCAACTAATCCATGCTAGTAGGCACTTAGGGACAGGTGGGATGAGGATGGGTTGAAAGACATGAAGCTTGTAAGAGCATCCAGGACTGCTGACTTCTAAATTATCATTCTCTCTACTGGGCAGCCTAGTCATTTCATTTTTCTTCTTTATCTGTAATAAGCTATGCCCCAGTTCATACACTGAGAAATACTCCGAGTATGACATGCATTTGAAGTAAAATCTCAGCACTTAATAGAAGTCTCTACATACTCTGCAATCTAGTAGACTGTAATGGAAGAGGTTTTATTTTTAGAAGGTCTTGTGCTGGCTTTGTTTTAATACATCTGAGTCCAACCCACTTTAATGCTGATTTATCACTAAAATGAGTGCTTTCCTTATCAGCACTAGAGATGAAAAATAATGCACACTGGAAGTGCATTGCTCTTCTCTCTCCTTTTCTGTATTTCAGATCAATAGGTATGGGGTATTTTTTTACCTTTCATTCTGAAAACCACAGCAATTGACTGCAATATGAAATCTGAAATCTATTTAAACAGATGCATAGGTAAGATCATGTTATTGCCAATTAACTTCAGCAACAAGAATTTTAAGAGTTAGCTAGTATTATGGTATATAAGACTGTAATCGTTGTCCTATTCTAATGGCATTCTGAAAATAACTCTAATATCTGAAAATGATCAAACACAGTATTTTAACAGCTCAGTGTTACTCTGAATGGAGAAAAAAACAGATAGGTCTAAATATCATTTTTTTTCCTGAAGCTCATCCTTTTCTTTGTATCTTGTTAAAAACCTGTTATATGCTATTGCTCTGATATGAACTTTAGAGAAAAATCTTCAGGTTTACTATTTTTTTCAAAGGAAAATTCTGAAGGAAATACTTTATAGAGACTGGTTTTCATTAACATTCTGGCTGGAGACTGTTTCCTATAACAGCGTAAGAAGGATGGCAGAAGGACCACATGTAATAAGGTCAGAGACTGCCTCCATGGACTATGGACACAAGAAGAGATCTGACTGATGAAGAAGAGGTTAAAGAGGCGAAGAGTGCAAAGTGGAACGAAATAGGGAAATAGATGGAAATAGAAGACAAAGAATAGATTGGAAAGAAGCTGGAGGAGGGAAATCACTTATTACAGGCATGTGTGAACAGCAGATTGACAAGAACCAGAATAAAGAGCATACTGGGAAAACCCTAAATGCTCTTAATCACTGACATTTGGAGTTATTCTATCATGTTGAATGCTGTGCATCTATGCTTGAGCCGCTCTAAATTTCCAGAGTGTTTTTTCTGCACAGCTTTGGTGCAAACTTGTCTTCAGTTTTCACATTTACTGGAGCCAAAACAGAATATTTTAGGTTCTTCAACCAATGAACCGCTATCTCCATATTTTATAGCACCAGGCAGACAAAATACAGAAAGATATATCAGGGTGGGAATATGTTCTCTTTAAACATCCACTCTGAGAGATTGTCATGGTGGAGTAAAGATGATACACGAAAAGATTTTCTTTAATTATGATTGATCTCCTGCGGTGGCAGAATTTTATTATCCAAAATGAAAGATTAAACAGTGGTATAATTTGCTGAAATTCTGACCATGACTGATATTTTGGTCAGGCCATTAAACTTTGGAAAAAGCTTCAATAAACTATCAAGCACAGGTTTTCCAACCTTTGTGCTTGAAATCAAGTTGATAATGTACATTATTTGCTCAGCACTCTATGTTCCAGTACAGATTTACTGAAGGATAGATCTCAGTTTCAGACAATTGTTTGCAAAAGCTGGCTTTGGAATTTTTGAAGAAAAACTTGTATTCTGGGAGGAAGAAGTCTAAAGGGATTTTATTTAGCAGTTTGGGCATAAAAAGGCACTCAGGCCTTCTTTTCTCTTACTGGGACAACTGCCCAGGAAAACAGCTCAATCAGATTTAGTATTTTGAATTTTGTATTTGAAAACAAATCTATGGATTTATACTTACACCTTCGTGCTGGTGTTTTCTTTGAGTAACTGAGGAAATGTGGGGTTCATCTGGTCGAACTTTAGGTGGATGCACCATGAGTGTCTACATGAAAACTATGTGTTAAGCTGCCATGACAGGCAGAAGAGATCAAATTAATAGAGTCGTGAGTGGAGTGGGTGGTTCAGCTGAAAAACTGGGGTCTACTTTATTCCGAGATTAATTACTTTCCGGGCAATGTTGGCTAAACTTTCACTGACTACAGTGAAAGTTGAGAAACCTAACTCACATAGCAATCTTATGCTGTAGACACCCAGATTTGGGTGAGAGGATACATCCTATCCCTTAAGCTCTGTGGCCAAACCACATCTCAGGTTTAAATTCTTCCCACTTAAATGGAGAGGCTCAAATGTGGATGGTACATCCCTGGGCCAGGAGTCTAAGCTCTCTACAGGCACCTGGTTGTATTTGAGATGCCCCGAGGTATTCAAAACATCTGAGGGAGGCTGGCTGATATGATAAAAGGCTTCAGGCAAGACCTCTGCCCTTCTGCAAGAGCAGCTGGAGGCCAGGCAGGATATCCTAGGCATCTGAAATGACAGTTGACAACTACGTGCAGGCAAATGAATTGAGCTCTGAGGCTTCATTTTCTCTTGTCCCAAAGTCTCTTGTGGGTAGGAAAATATCTCATCATTGCAAATATCCCCTTGTCACTCATGAAGGAGCAGAACAAACATGTCCTGTCAACTCTTCCCTGAACAGGAAGCAAAACGGCTGTAATGCAAGACATCAAAGTATATGTGCAGTAAATTTAAAACAGTGGAAATTTCCCTTGATCCTTTAGGATGGATTTGTTACCCAAGAAGAAAGTTAGATTATTTCTTTTCTGCCCCATGACAACAGTCTTTTGGTTGACATTATAAAGAAGTGAATACACCTCTTTTTCTTCCAGAAAACATTGCAGGTGAGAAAAATACATAAGAAGTTAGGGGACACAGCTCTGTAACTGCTATTATGTACAAAAGGAATGAAGAAAATAAATATAACCTATCCAGTAGGTAGAAGAACAAGCCACCCAAAGTGCATAATTTGCTTCATCTGTGTTTGAAGCTAACTAAAAGCAAAGAGGGCAAAATGTCTCAGATTGATTAGACAACTAACTAAGCTTAACATTTCCTCTCCCCTCTTGTTTATCCATTCTTCATTGTTCATTCAGTGTTGGGAAAAGCCTCTGGAAGCAAAACCATCATGACGGCTTACATACGTGTATCACTTAAATCCAGCATAACCTCTCAATAAATCTTCTAAAGGCAGCCTAAGTTATGGCTAGGTCTTAAGCTGGGTTTCTCCACAGGAATTTCTCTCCTTCCCACAAATACAAGAGTCATTTCATCTAGAGATATAAATCCTCAGAGATGGGGAAGAAACCCCCACAAAATGCCAAAGACGCATCAGTAAAATATCTTCACTGATGAAGATTGACTGTTTCAATGAAGAAAAAGAATGTTTAGCAACTGCTGGGCATTTCCAGGGCTTGCTGTGCTATTTCTGTATGACCGTGCGGCTGCTTCTCATTCCAGGAGTTAAAATGGGAAAAAAAAGTCTTCTGTTTTCTTAAATTATCTGGAACCACTTGGCATGTGGCTTCTGAAGTGTTTAGCACAGTCTTACAAAAGTGTCATGAAAATTTATCAGCCTAGGCCCCAAATCAACTTGCCTGCCTTGTATCATCAATTATCATGCTAATGAAAATACTAATGACATTTCAATTGAGTTTCAAGAGAAATGAGCTGTTTCAACTGAACAGGAATTGGGGGGGGGGGGGGAAGTAAATTTTTGCACAAAGAGTTTATCATTCTCTTTTTTTTTTCTAATTGTTATTAATTAGATGAAGCATTAGATTCAATGAAGGCTGAGGTCCCACTGTAAAAGTCACCGTAGACATAAAAAGTGAGAAATGGGACAGATCACTAAACAGAGAAAGGAAATAAAAGAGGAAGAACAAGAAGTAGAATGGGAAACAGAAGCACTTAAAATGTTTTAAAGTTGCTCAGTGAAGTCTAAGCTATTTTAGGATTTTAGCTGATGAACAAAGAGAAGACATCTGCAGAGGTCACCTCACTCAACCTGGGCTAGATGCCTGTGTTTGGGTACGATTAACTGCCCCTGGGGTTGCCCACAATTGACTAACTCAGAACAAGATATCCAACTTTCAGAAGTCAGAGTATGGCTATATGAATTGCAGGCAAAGCATCTGCCCACCACCTCACAACAGGTCAGAGAGAGAAGCAGCTTCACCCTCCCATTCCCCAACCCAGTTCCTTATCACAGCCACCATCTCAGGGTTATTGGCAGGATGGTTGCAAGCAGTGCATCTCCTCAGGAGCACAGGGGCTGGACAAGCAGATGGTTCTACTCCCCAGATGGCACCACATAGCCTGGGCTTGTGTTGTCAGGAGGAAGCTGGACAGAGGGCCCCAGGAGATGAAGGTGTCAGTAGGTGGTGCTGATGACCAAGAGGTGTAAGCTATGGTTTCATTGCACCAGTGCACCTTGATCATGGGCAGTACTTGTTCCTTCCCACACCTCACATTTTCCCTGGAAATCATACACATTAATCACATAGTCTTCAGAGACTCACAATGTCTATTACAAGCTTTGTCTGTTACATTTCCCAGTTGCTGTCTTGAACTTAACCCACATGTTTTTTTCACTTTATCTTCTCCTCCTGTGGAAGAGTAGGAGTGAGAGAGTAGCTGGGTGGGTAGCTGGCAGCTGGTGAAGGTCCACCCACCATAGTAGGGGACATGGATAGGGTGCCCACAGGAGGCTTTGTGATGCGTGCATGTGTGTGCCATGCTCTTGCAAAGCAGAAGCTGTGGCAAGAAGCTGGGGCTGGTGGATTGCAAGGAGGGGCACTTGCTCCCAGGCACAGTGCTTGCTGTGTGGCTTGGGAAACCACCAGCACTGAAGTAGCTGCCTGCACCAGTGGGTGAGCAGGCTTGACAACCCAGGGGATGCTTGCCAGGTCTGATCCTAAACCAGACACTTTACATTTGGAAATCTTGAAAGATTTTTAGAAAAAAGCTAAATGGGGGGGGGGGGGGGGGGGGGGAGCCCGTGGGGGGGGGTGGATGCAATGCCTTGCCTAAAATAAATAAAATGAAAAAAAACCTGTCTCTGGAAAGCCACAACTGTTCCCATGTTTCAATATACTCTGCTATGAAACCAGAACAAATAGGCTGTGGCATGGTTTTAAGAGTCGATTATAAAACACCCCATCAGAACATAAACATCCCACATCGACAAAGTAATCTCTGTGGATCTCAGTGGGCCTGACCTGCTGCTGCCCTCTTCCTTGTATAGTCATGAATACAAATGCAAGGTGAATGCTTGCTGTCTTCTGATCTGGTGACATTTTACACCCATGTTACTGATGTCAACAACTGCATGAGGGAGCAGAGAATCAAACTCAGGATAACCACTTGCAAAAAATAGAAGAGCAAGCCGAAGGCATGTTTCCAAGGAGTTTAGGTATTTCAGATCCAAAGCTTACATGGCTAAGTCAATCCCTCTGCACTCCCACATTTACTTAGAGAAAAAGCCTTGCACTTTGTGTTGTGCTGGAATTCATTGTTTGAACAGACACTGCCCTATCTCAACAGGAGAGCTGTTCTTCATTCCTGCCATCTCATCGTGTGAGTACTAAATCAGTGTAGAGAAATACCCCCCCCAACAAAACTGTTCAGAAATCTTTAGCATGAAAGCTGCAACTTTTGTCTCTGGTATGCAATGGGAGAAGAATTATGATTTGTTCTCATTCTGTTCAAATGGTCTTTTCCCTTTTTAGGCAAACAAACAAATAAACAGCAAATGCCGTATTCCCACCTGGCATTAGTGCAATGTTATGTTTGAGGCTTTAAAAGCGTAAAAGTCAAACCATTCAAAATGATGGGTCCCGTAGCAAATGTAACATGGTCCCAAGGGTACCTATGTGGTGTATGGTATTACTGCACATGGTATTAACTTTTATGCCTTCGTCTATATATGCAATGTGGCTCATTTATAGTTGCTCTGGGAACTCCTATGTTTACATAAATTTTAATTTCCTGTCTTTTGTTTGTTCTTTTTATCATCTTTCTTAAACAAAATTTTCCTTGTGAATTTTAGTGCTCAACCAATTATCCACAGATGGAGGCACTGGAGAATTGACATCCTCTAATTTTTCCATGTGGCCCTGGCAATATGCCTCCACTTCGGTTTGGACCCATTAGGAACTGTGGAGTTCCAGCAGTGGCACAGTATTTCTACTAGAGCAGGCCTGTTCCCACAGGTCATGTCAATTTTGGTTTGCTGTCGCCTGGGATATGGCCAAAACTTTCCTGCTGGGTTGACATGGGCCATATTTACTACATTATAACTCATTTTCCTGTTTTTGTTTTCCTTTTAAATGCACACAGCTTGTGAATTGAATGAATCTGGTTGTTGACTTCATATAACCATGCTTGAATTATACGACTTCAGATTTTGGTGCGAAAGCCCTTTGCCACCTGCTCTGGTAACTAAATCAAGGTGTTTACAGCTGCTTGAAATACATTTTTCTTTCCAACTTTCAACTAGTGTCTTGCTCAGCAAAGACCTGATGGCACCTTGTTACAAAAAAAACATTATTATAAAAGATTGAAACCTTAGAGATGCCAGTTACACAGAAAAACAATCCATGATGGTCCAGCTACAGATTAATGCAGTGATCTTCATGAACTGTTAATTAAAATTCAGTGTTGACAGGGCCAAGCCTTGTTACTATTTTTTAGAGAAACAAAGAATAACAGATTAAGCCAAATTATAATAGGTCGGTGCAGCAAATCCAAGGAAAATATGGCAGTTCTCGGCAGCTGTGATAGGAATCCTTCCTCCTTTTGAATAATAAAGGCTTTTGCTAATTTTAACCAGAGCTGAATCTGAAAAACCTGCAGTTGCATGTGACTCAGAAAGCCCCAAGGGAATGGGAGGTGGGGGGAGATATGTGTGTGTGTGTGTGTATGTCTGTGTGTATAATCTAACAGTGCCCAGAGCTTTTGAGATCCTGGACCACTTCAATCACACAGTCCAGATTCATTAAAAACCCTGGCTAAATTCCAGCAGTTAAAATTGAAGCAGCATATTTATTGCATTTTGCTCAAATAAATCTGAAAATGTGTGAATCATATCCCTTGGAGAGATGGGGAGAAGAAGTAAACAGTCTCGGGCTCTCACTAAGAAGCAGGGTATGACGAAGAACAAAAATGCAGGAGGGTCATCTTTGCAGGGTGCTGAAGGATGCTTGTCGAGCCAGAGGGTTTGGAAGGCTCAGCCGCCATTTTCTCCACTGCTGCTATTCCAGCCTCGGATCGCCTGTTTAGCTTTATTTGTACCCCTTATACACACACACACCCCCCCCCCCACACACACACACACAAGCACACGTGCACACGTATATATTAAAGAGCATCTTAGCTTAGGCAACTCCACTCTGCGGTTCTCTGTGGTTTTCCAGATGCTGTTCATGATGCTGGCATCCCACCCCAATTGCAGCTGCATTCAGCTGGGATTCAATTACAGCCTGTCTTCTGAAGGCAGATTGGTTTTTCAAAGATAACATATTTTGGAGATGGTTTGTTTTTTTTTTTTTTTCTTTTTCTTCTGAAAAAACCCTGATTTTTATTAAGGAAGGAGATGCATGACTTGTAGCTTGATCTTGCCAGGTACTGGATGCCTCCAGACAGGTCTTTAGCACGCTTGATATTGTTTTACTTCAGCACTTTCAGAGAACACACAGCACCCTGCAGGGTTCAATTCTGTGAGAATAAAGTGCTGGCAGAGCAGGGTCCAAGCCTGCTGCTCCAGTGGGGAAGATAAGAAACGGTACGTTGATAACCAGTTTTCCCACGACGGACTTTGCAAACAGTAATTAGCCTAAAACTGGGAAGCTTAATCATTGATTTTTTTTTTAACAGATAGTAATCACCCTAAAACTGAGAAGCCTAATCGTTGATTTTTTTTTAACAGATTTTTGGGGAAAAGGAGGGTAGATAGGTTTTGCAAAACCAGGAGGTTATTGAATAGTCCTCCAAGGCTTTCTCTGCACCCTGGACTTTCGTCTTCTTTGGGAATGCGTAGCTATCCTCAAGGTGATGGAGAAATGACGGGCAGAGAAGAATCCCATGGGTTGGCTGTGTGAAACACAGGCAGTGTGGGAGGTGAAGGGGACATCAGTGCCAGTGCCCAGCAGCTCAATAAGGCTGCACTATGAGAAGGATGGGAGGGAAAGGACAAGTTTCCAAGACTGCTGTGGACTCAGAGACTGATGTTGGAATTAAGAGCACACCCTGGGAGCACAAGGGCTGGAGGGGTGGAAGGATGACAGGTTTTAAGCTTCCAGTCCTTGTTTTCACTTCAACACATTTCCTATTAAATTATTAGTTACACTAATGCATGCAAATTATCGATGTTAGTTTCCGTCCAGCTTTGGATGGTGCTCAAAGAGGCTGAACACAGTACTAGGACTGGGGATACAGACATCACTGGTCTTAAAGCATCTTGAGAAATCAAACAGAGTGAAGACGTAGATGACCTATTCCTGATACTAGGCAACAAAACAAGCAGTCTGATTTGGGGGGATGCTAATTGCCCAGGGTGTCTGGTGAAATCCTCAAAAGCAGATGATGTTGGTTGGGGAGGGACTCTTCATTAGGGACTGTAGTGGTAGGACAAGGAGTAATGGCTTTAAACTTAAACAGGGAAGTTTAGATTAGATATAACAAAGAAGTTCTTCACAGTGAGGGTGGTGAGGCACTGGAATGGGTTGCCCAAGGAAGCTGTGAATGCTCCAACCCTGGCGGTGTTTGAGGCCAGGTTGGATAGAGCCTTGGGCAACATGGTTTAGTGTGTGGTGTCCCTGCTTATGGCAGGAGGGTTGGAACTAGATGATCTTAAGGTCCTTCCCAACCCTAACTGTTCTACGATTGTATGATTCTATGATCTTGGCAATCCGGGTGATAAAACACGTTTTGTTGACTTCTGTTGTACAGCCACTTTGGCAAGTGCTGATCTACACTCTCCTGCATTAGTTTTCCATGTATGTAATAGGAGTTGTGGGGATGGCAAAAATAGTAAGTAATATGAAGATGAAAAAAAACCCATGCTTGTTTTATAGAAGAAATGATGCTTATCAAATGAAAGTATGCTGAGGCTGTTTGCTCTTTTTTGAGTCAGAAAAGGAGACAATAAAAGCACTATTTATTACTTATAATAGCCTTATTTATTACTTCTGTACAGCTCTAGCTTTCCTCAGTCCTTCTGTATGTGTTTTATTTGCATGCCATTAAATCCAGCTCCCTTTTCAAAGACTTCCTGAAATCCATTACTTGCAGGGGAAGCACCTTTGGCACGAAGGAAGAGAACAGACCTAGGAAGTACAACTGCAAGATTTAGATGGAGGAATTTCTTCAATTTAGTAAAGTCTAAAGAGGTAAGGCAGGCAGAGCAGCAAGGAGGGCAGTGCAGGCATGGTGCAGCAGATATCCTCTGTATCTCTCCTGATTGTGCCACCAAAGGGCTGATGGTGCACTGAGCTTCTATAGGTCTCTCCCTGCCTGTCATTTATCTTCAGTGGTAAAGCTTGCAGGGGTCATGAAGAAATCACACTGCATTAAAGAGTGGCTTGCAGCCGAAAGCAGCTCAGCACATCTCCAAGCCCACCTGGGGAGTTCCTTCTACTGATGGGTCCCATGGCCTCAGGGAACAGGGAGAAAGGTGAGAGCTGGAGGTTTTGCTTTGCAAAATGTCATTGCTCAGGGTTTCGCTTTGGGAAACACCATCCAGTGGTGGTTCAGATCAAGCTCCTTTTTAATCTGAACCCTAGAGTTTAATAATAGCTTTACATGTGTCTCACAGTGCCATTTGCTTGAGCAGTGCAAAACATTTTTACATATATTAACGGATGTGGTTACCCAGAACCCCATGAGCTGAGAAACATCAATCTTCTTATGTCATGATTTCTCTTGAGTTTTATTGGTGAGTCATATGCTATATCTAAAGGCAGACTTTCTGTATTATACCAGTAGTATCTTTGAGATAAAGACAGAATATTTAATTCCCCAAATAATCTTTCCTTCTCTAATTAGTGAATTCGAAGACACAAAGAGTAATTGGAGGTCCATTCATTTGGTCCTAGGGGAGCATCGCCATCATAGCAGGGTATGTTGACATGAGATGTTAGCACAGGGACTGAGGAATAAAAAACAGATTTGGGCCACAAAGGAAGACATCACTGTAGACTTTCAGCATCATGTTCTTTCTACATAGTGCAAGGAACAGTCATGAATAATTATTTTAATCACCTTATTCTCAAGTAGACTACATGAAGTATAGCACAAATGAGGAAAAGGGAAGAGATATACTGCTCCTGTATGAAGCACCTAGAGCTTGCACCTCTCTATTGCCTGTATCTGTATATCTTTAACAGCATACTGTGATTATCTAGCAGACTGCTAAAAGTGTCTTGGTTGTTGCATGGTTTTCAACATCAGAACATCTACTTCATTAGTTTTGTTTTGTAAAAATAATATTAACAAAAAAAAAAAAAAAACCCCAACCAAAAAACTCCACCAGAAAACAACACACCCAACCCAAAACATGAGGCAATAAGTCCATGCTTGTGTTGACAGGAAGGAATTTAGGGTAAGTAAGGAAACTTGTCTAAATATTGGGCCATTTGACTGGAATGTGTTTAATAAAGATATTTTTCATGATGGCATGGTCCAGTGTCCACTAAACTCTTGACTGGATTTCTGTTGACTACAGTGTGCTTTGGATTGGGCCTTAAATGAATAAACTAAACTAAACTAAACTAAACATTTACTTCATCAGCTTGATGCATGTATATTTAGTTGAAAGGTTTCCACTAAATGGAGGGAGAGTTGTGAAGCTAAATCTCCAGGCGTGACATCAAAGTTTTGGCTGGAGAAACGTATTTATTAAGGCTAAGCAGGACTTCGGCAAGTGCGGTTTAAAAATAAAAGCATGGGTCTTGAAATGCAGAGCCAGCTCGTTGCTAATTCTCTCCTCCCTCATCACATATATTTTCCTTTAAGGAAAAACAGAAGCTCGCAGACCACTTGTGTGGCATGTTATTTGCTGCCTGCAAATAGAAACAGGCATGTTACAGGCCTCCGAAAAATGCACTTTGTAACTGTAAGACCAACTGACCCTCGACTGCAGTAGCACTTTGTGGCCCCCACATGCAAACAATCATCTATTGATTCCCAAGGCCTCCAGCTTCAAACCCACTCTTGTTTTCATGAGGCTTCCCATTGCAGGGAAGACACTGTCCTTGCTAATTCTCCCTGCCTGGAGGCTGCTTGGTATTTCTGCTGCTTGCTTGAAGAGTTATCAAAATAATGATGGCTTGCAAAGAAGAATTATTGAATGTTAGTTTTTCACTGTTTTGGAGTAGAGGCAATGAACTCATAATCATACAAACGAGCTTTTATTACCACCCTCTTTGCACATCTGCCAGAAAGAATACTGAGGAATATGAAATGGGAAATATACAGCACCAGGAGGAGAGATGGAGTAGATCAGCCACTATTGCAGTGTGTCCCAGGGCAAATTTCAGTGAATCAAAGTCCGTTGAGGAAAGCTGTTTAAGCCCCTGTGTTCTCTGTAAGCATAGTATATACACGACAAACAAATCTGCTTTATGGACTATAGGGGAAGATACAGAGGGATCCTGAAGAATGAGACTTGAAAAGGAAATGCCATATAACATATCTTAGATTTTAATCACAACGACAAGAATTTGCATTTTTATTGCCTTCTTTATTTCAAAGTTTAAAATGCTCAGATCACTTTGGTATACCAGCAAACTGCAAGTGTGAGATATATAACAGTTGTGTAGCACACACAACACAGCTACACCAGCAATTTCGGATGGGCTGTGATCCTAATGTATTGGTTTGGAGAAGATGGCTTAGGCTGTGATGGGCAGGGATGGTGACTGCACTCCCTCCTGCCCAAGGAAGCAACTCATCTAGTCCAAGCAGAAAGGATTTGTGCTTTTGCTCCTACATTTAAGTAGGTTAATATCAACTAACTGGAAGTGTTTGAATGTTAGCTGGGTATGGACAAGAGTTTGAGATTCAGAGTTAAGAGATGTGTACCTCAGGATGGAGATCCCGTTGACTCCTCCCCATGGGCTGTAATTACTGACCTATCCACTTGACATGAGCCAATCTCACCTCAAAGGAAGCAGTCCTTAATCTCTACTGCTGAATGAGACCTCAATGGAAAATGGTGCACTACTCTTAGTGTGAGTCATTGCAGCAATCTAGAGCATGGACTCTGGGGAATACACAGGATCTACTGAATCTCTTACAATTCAAGTTGCAACCCTCACTCCCCTGTGGCATTTCTTGAAGGTAATTGTGGGGCTTCACTTTACTAAGCATGTGATAAATAGAATACATTTTTCTTTTGAGAAAAAAAAAGAACCTGGGTTTGAGTAGAAGAGTTAATAGGTGAGCTCTGAAGGAGAGCACCTCATGGGCTGGGAAATAGTAATTACTGCTTAGGTACCTGAACTTCCTAGCTGTTAAAAATCTCCCAGTAGATCCAGTGAACAATTTTGTAGAACATGGCAACCTCTACCTTTCCCTGGAAGAGGCACCCAACAAACTCACAAGAATGAAAAATAACAGCCTAAAACAAAGGACCTGTGTCTAGATACAAAGGAAGAGCCACAAGATAATTTACTTTTTTGACTGAAGGCTATTGTGTTAAAAAAACAATAGACAAACAAATTGCAAGGGAAGTCTGGGTGCTAGTCTGAGCATCCTATTCTGACCAGCATGCAGCTAGACCATGGAAAGAGAGAAGCCACACAAGAGAATGCTGCCAGCTACTGCAGTCTTAACATATTGTAATTTTATCCCACTACAATTTTCCAAAAGTAGAAACTTCTCAAAATAAGTGATTATGTCTTTAGCATATAAGGTGACTTTAAGAAAATGGAGATGGGGATAAGAAGAAACACTGCACTCTGGAAATGCATGAAAGAACAAGTTGAACGGAATGTAAACTGCCTTTTTCCTATTTGTGAATATTGAAAAAAAAATAATTACTCATTCCCAAAATTGCTGATGCCTGAGAATGTTGGAAGATTTGGGGTGTTATGGCATTGCTAGGACATTGGGATCAATGTCTTCAGGTGATAATTCAAGAGAAGAAGGAGGCTTCAGTGAACGGCTTATCTGGCAGGCTGTGGAAAAAAATCATCTCTTTGTGCAGTAATCCTAAAGATTTATGTTCATGGCATTCCTACAGCCCCTATAGACTCCAATAAGAGCAGCATGACCTTCTCTACATGCCTAGTGTGTTCTGTGTATCCTCATGTTGGCAAAAGCCAGAAGGACAAGTCTTGCTCTTTTGCACTCAGGAAGAGACAAAGGTATTAGTGTAAATGTTGGTGACATAAGGAGATCTTGTTGATTGCAGTCATAAATAAGCACAAAAAATGTCTCTCACAAAATCATGGTGGAGTCAAAGAGTTGGAAAAACTGTCCATGAGGGACCAGATCCTACTAGACAAAATAAATGTTGTCCTGTTTAAGATATATGGGCTTACAGAGAAGGTGCAGACTGATTTTTTTGCTCAGCAGCTCAACTGGACTTTCACAGATTTTGAGTGATGCATAGAATAGTCTTCCCCAGTGTGATACCACCCCCTTAATCTAAAATGTAATTTTAAAACTTTTAGAGTATCATCTTATTACTTTCCCCTAAAGACTTCCCAGGGACAATCCTTATCCTTCAGCCTAGAGTTTGTTCCTTGCAGTAAAATCACTCCAGTGTTGACCTGGTTTGTGTTCATCTCCAAGGGGAGTAAATATTATAGAACCATAGACTCATAGAATCACACCCACTTGCTCTTTTGTAATATAGAAAATGAGGTAGAGAAGGGAGGCTGTGACCAGAGTTACAGGTTGCTAAGGATAAACCAGCTTCCAGTCTACAGACAAGTTGCTTTCCCCTAAGAACAGCTTTCTCACACTGTATTATTCCTACAATCTTTGACTGACTTGTGTTGAAGAGATATTATGCCAAATCACTGACATTGGATCTCTGCACAAGATGCAGAACTGGGGAATGTTAGTGTGATTGGTTGATGGGGTCACCCTATGGTATTTTTTTTTTCCTGTAAGGATCCCATCTCATCCCTGAAGCTAACCTGATACAATTTGTACAGTTTGTTTATTCTCAGAGCCTTTTCAGAAGGGAAAAATGATGAAACTATTCCAACAGAGATTCCCCAAAGAGTTTGGGTTACAGAAACTGCAGTGTAAAAGAAAATAAATATATATGTGTGTACACACTCTTAGGCTTAGATTCATTTATATCTTCAACAATCAATCACCATGAAAATTAAGTGATACTTTATTTGCTTGGAGTCCACAGACCATGGCAAGTGGGAGGAAAAAACAAGCCATGTCTGAACTTAACATCCATGTTTTCAACTCAAAGTTTATTTTTCCTGCCTGGAGTGAGATTATTTGCCATTTACTTAAAACCTGCACCATAACAAGGCATACATTGATCTTCCAGTACATTTTTTCTTCAGTGTTCCTTCCATAGTCTCTTCTTTTCTCTGTTTCCCAAGCTCCCAAACAAGATGATGTCAGTTCAGGAACAGGAGGCCTATCCCTTGCTACTTTTGGAGACCAAAGTGTCTTAGCACAGAAGTTGGAGAGGGAAGAAGACAAAAAGCCACAACTGAATGTCCAGGGATCCTGTGGTTATGACTTGTCTGCGTACTAGTAGTGCTGTTCTTCATTTTCTGGTGTGTTCCTTGAAAGTGTATCTGCCTGCATTGGTGAGTCCCAACAGTCCAAGTTTAGGTCAGACATATTAGAAATGGAAAAGCCATATTAGCTTGGCTAGCCCATCCTTCCAGCCATCCCAGAGTAGGTTAATACATTCATCTTTAAATAACTGGGATTCCCCAACTTCCCTCGGTCTTGTGGTTTAACCCCAGCCAGCAATTAACTACCACACAGCTGTACCACTATTAGGAAGAAAATTAACTGCATTTCAGCTGAAACCATGACACTGGGAAATACTATTTCAAAGTCTGTTAGGTTTTCCTTGTATGAGCTGCTCCCAATGTCAGATTAATGTAGATTCAGTTATTGAAGGAGAGGGTTTAAGAACTGCCTGCTGTTGTGGGAAGGATGGTGCTGTGGGTGCTTAATTTGGAAGAAGAGATTTTTCACAAGCTGCCAAGCATCTACAGAAAAGGGCTTTTAAAGGGCCCTCAGCTGGGTGAGCAAGGCACTAGCATTTTTGAAAGTCTGTTTTTATATATGTGTATATATAGATGGATATACATATGTAAAATATATACACATATATGTAATATAAAAAAATAAGGATTTTTAAAAGCTGGTGTAAAGGCAGAACTTAGCCCAAATGCTTGTCTGCAATGTTTCTGAGGGATCATTGACCTGGTCCTCCTCCTACAGGCTTGTCACTGATTACAGGGGCAGATGAACAACTAACCCCTAAGCAGAACTGAACATAGCATCTTTCTGTAAGTAAATATGTTACATAAACTCTTTCATGATCTTTGACATCATACAGTAAGATTTAGCTATGGAAAGAGCTCGCCACAGCTACCATGAGCACCCTTACAGGCTGTACATACGTGATGACCTAGATTATCTAACTATTGTCAGTGTATAAGAATAATAGGTTTAATTATAATGGCACAAAAAGCCTCTTCCCAAGCTGTGCAGTGTCCCCTGAAATGACAGCAGATTTGCTCCTGTGTCTGGGGAGATGCTGGGGGAAGTGGGAGGCTTCAGCTGGCTCTGGCATTGCCCTGTTCAGGGCAACAGCCTTTTAGGAAGATCTGTGCTGAAAACAGTTAAGCAATATTGCTGCATAGCCCACATTACTACTGCTGTTCGTCTTCGTCTGCAGGCACTTGATGCTGTTATTCGCTTGTCCTGGCTCCAACACACATTACTCACTGACCTCTTTTCAGTCTCCATGGCTTTCTTTGTCAGTGCAAGCTCTGCTGGCTTTAAGAAAACTGGCTCCAGTTCCTCTTATTGGCCACGACAAAAGAAGTCGCAGTAGCTCAGGTCCACTTTTTATCTGACCTTGAACTGATATGCTACCTTCTCTCCAGAAATTTGCCCCTTGCTACTTGCCTACTAAGTGGATAATTTTTGCTGGATACATAGTAATAACAAAAAACCTAAAAAAGCTAGTGCCCCCAAGACAAATGTTACCTTTCTCTGATAGAGACAGGGACAGATGAAAGGGTTTGGGTATAAATATTATGCCACTAAGTTTTTAAATAAAGACATCAAGGCTACTTGCAGTCTGAGAGGGAACAGGGATTAAAGACACAACACATGCATAGAATCCTGACATATTTCATGGGACTGAAGGCCAGAGCCCATAATTTATCCTGCACAGACTGACAAATGGATCTGTCAGCTGGCCTGGTCAAGAAACATCTGCCAAGGAAATTTGTGCATGTTGGAGGTGGCTGCTTTGGCACTGTGCTGATTGCACCTGCTCAATAGAAGCCCTAAGTCATGTAGGGTAAGGACGGCTACCACACCTTTCATCTGACAATGTCAGGGGCTTTTCTCTGGGAAATCAGTTGGAGAAAAAAGCATAAAGACATCCCTGAAGAGGTTTGGGGTTCTTTTTGTCTGGTTTTTTTGCACCCCTTTTTCTTCAGAAATTTGTGTGGTTTTGAGAAAGATCAGGTAAATCTCCATGAACTACATGGAAGAGGAAGAAGGGAAACATTGTCTTTGGCTCTTGAACAACAGGGGAAAAAAAAAAAAAAAAGGTTTCAAGGAGCAAGTTAGGTGCTTTTGTGTCCTCTTTTTATCCATTAGGGATTCACTGAAGACACAGTGAGAAAAAGCATTCACTACTATGCAAGCGGAGGCAGAGTAAGGGCAAAGGGTGTCTCGCTCCAAACAAACAGGTTTTGAGCTCCTGGAGTTGTGGAACACTGCAGTTTATTCCTGCCACATACATAACTCCATCAAATTGACAATAACGTGACATAGCCTGTGGCTGTGACATTATTGCAATTTAAATAGATCAAAAATGGACTGCCACGACCGCTGTGAACAGACAATATGATAGATGTGGATGTGAAAACAGACAGGTGGATAAATGGGCAAGGAGACAAAGCAACAAATAATACCCTTTAATGGCAAACTAGAAATAAAAAGCTGCAAGGGTGACTTTGCCCTCCTTTTGAGCTCTTCCCTCCTCCCAGAGTTCATCCTAAGGAAGTCATCAGGTTTCTTATTTCCTACCACCAATGCAGGGGAAATCTTCAATGACAAGTGCTTCAGCAGTTGGCAATGTTGTTCTCTGGAAACTATAAAATGCTGAAACCTTTTCCTCAGCCATACAATTTCGCTGCTGAGACCTACAAAGAAGCAGGCGAGCACCAGAAGAAAGCCTGAGGCTGCTGCAGATGGCCAGGTCCCTCAGGATTGCCTGTAGACTCAAAACCAGTCCAACAAACTGCGGCACTAGAAGAAGTTCACAGCATCTCCGTATCCTGAACCTTGCTGGTTTTAATACCAACCCTAGCACATCAGAAATGTCCTCAGCACCCCGTGAACAGCTTAAACCCAACCATATGGGTCTCTCTGTGTGATGTCTCCACAGATAAGTGTTAATATTGTGCTAAGACCCCATGTGTTCAGCAGTTTTTTTATGATCCAAACTTGAAGCTGTTAATTTTACAGATGCTGCTAAGCCAGAACCTGAGTTATGAGAATCTCTAAACGTTAGCACAGATGCATGCTTTTGCCCAGTCTTTGCAAATATCCCCTTCTTTTTAATGGACTAGTAGGGGGCTCAGAGCCCTAACTCAAGTCAGGGGGCTCAGCAGGATTCCAGACTATTTTGTATATAAAAGACTAAATGATACAACATGGTTTTTTCTTTTTTTTTCTTACACATAATTTCTTTCCAGCCTACGTCCTCTGGTCTGGGTGGCACACAAACTTTTCCAAACACTTTTGCTCTCAATTGAGAATTTACTTACATGTGTTTAGAATATACTCATAGCTTTTAAGACAGAAAATGTAACCAAAACCCACCATAACCCGTAGTAGGAAAACTCAAGTGTCTCTAGCTCAAATATTTGCTTCCTCAGAAAAGCTGGAAAAAAGTAGCTCTTGCACTTTCAAGTCACTGATGGAGAATTGCCACCTGGAAAGAGTCATAACATATCTAATGTATTATCCCCAGTCCAGCATGTTACAGCTAATTAGCTGGAACATAAACAGCTGAAGTTAAAATGCCAGAGACAGACTTTGACTGCATAGCTGTGAGTTCAAAACACACTGCTGTGTTTCAAAGAGCTCTGAAGCAATAAGGATTGAAGCAACACAAACATTTTGTTGCCCTACACAGAAGGGGAGGGAGTAGAAAATGACCCAAGATTATAACCTTGCAGTTGACTTCTTGTCAGTATTTTTAACATATCAGGAAACCTCCTGATTGCACTAAAGTTCTGCTGATCAACATACACATTAAAAGTGCAAGCCACCAGTTCACTAAACAGAGGTGGGTTCATCTAAACTCTGGTTTCAAAGCTAAGCTGCTTTCTCATTGCTTAACAGCTAGCAGAGACTCCTTTTTATTGAGAGACTAACACAACTTTACGATAGCACTAAACACATACAACTGTCTTCTTATCTCACAGAAAAAAGGGTGCCTGCTGAAATAACTGCATTACTGGGTAGCTACTGTGTTTCCACAGAGCAGTAAACTCAAAGTTCAGATCAGTGCCATGCCGATAATAAATTGATAGTAGTCATATATGAACACAAATAATCAGGAGAGCAGGTAGTCAGATAATGCTAAACTTTTATGACCCTCTTCATTCAAATATAGGGGAAATGGTAATGATTACAAAGAATCACATTAATGGCTAAAGAAAAGAATGGGAAGTCTCTGGTTGCTGCAGCTTTGGAGTTTCCCTGCTCCTAGAGCAAATCGCTCTGTCACTGTGTCTCAGTTTCCTGCCTGAGATCGGGTGCTCCAAGGACAATACTCTGGGGGTGCTTGGCTCCTCCTGCAAGACTTTCCTCAGAAGATACCACGGAGAAGGGTCAGGAAAGCTGTGTTGATACAGTGCTGTTAATCCCACCACTCACATGTTAAGTGGGAGTTGGTGCTCCCGGACCAGCTGATCTCTCTGTGTTACCTGGTTGGGTGCAGAGAAAAGCATCTCTGAAGTGTGATCCCCCTGCCCCAGTTAGCCAGCAGAAAACAGGAAGAATAAAACCATCTGGACTCCAACCCATCCTCCAGCAGCTTTGCCCATTTCAAAGCCTCTTTGGCTTTGAAAGCCAAAATTGGCAGCGCCTATTCCCCATGCATGTCATGAATGCAGGGCATTTCCCATCAGCATTTACCCAGAAAAATGGGAAATATGGATTTAACCCACCCTCAGTCTCAGGAGGACCCAAACCTGACACCTCCTTGGGGAGTGCTCAGAGCATGTGACGGGTTTTGTCTCTGCCCTGCCAGCACACAGAGGCAGTCATACGGGAACTAGCTCCACTCTAAAACCTGTAGTGCCAGTGAGCTGCTCTCAAAGCACCCTGCCTATACAACTCATTTATCACACAGGTAGGACAAACCTGCCTCAAAAGCACCTTTTGTTAGCTCATTCCCAGAGAGCATAGTGGTGTTCATCAGACTGAACTATATGGCTGCCTAGAAGTCGAAACACTGATTATCTAGAAGGAATTGTGGCAGGAGGGCCAAGAACCTCCATCGATGGATAAAGAAACGCTGAAGAAATTTAGAGGGAAAAAAGAAGCTTATAGAAAGTGGAAGTGAGGACAGGCAGCCTGGGAACATTGTCTGGGAAGCCAGGGACCAGGTTAGGAAAGCTAAGGCTCAGTTAAAATTAAATTTGGCAAGGGATGTGAAAGATAACAGGAAGGCTTCTATAGGTACGTAGCACATAAAAACCAAGGGACAATGTAGGCCCTCTCTGGAAGCT
>NW_009913871.1:0-1096 GCF_000696875.1 Nestor notabilis | reverse complement strand
GGAGCTGCCATTGGCCGCCGGGCACTGCAGGGACCGGAGCGGCACCGCGCTGGCAGCATGGGCCACGCGCCGCTCTGCACCCACGTAGGACGAGGAAGTATGGATAATCCTTCGCCTTGCTATTTTTTTCCTCTCATGTGATCTTGTTTTTGGACTGCTATTTTGGGGCTGGACTCCAGCCCAGGTGAAAGACAGGGATTTAATCCAGCCTGCCTCCCCCATCGCCTGGAGGGCCTCCCAGCACCTCTGCCTGCCTGCATAGAGGATGGGGTTAAACCCTGCTGCTGCTCATGTTCCCTGTGTGCTTCCCAGCCCTTTCCTTCTCCTGCTCCAAAGCCCTCTCTGTCCCTGGACTGCTTCTGTGCAGTCAGAGGATGATGGCACATATGCATGGTGTGCCCTGCTGCCCTGTGCCCCCTGTCCCCAGGCTTTTACTGGAAACAGTGGCAGAGTTGGAGTCTCCCAGCACCATTTTCCCTCTTTCTGCCCATTTCCCCCCAGAAACAGCCTGTCAGGAAGCTGTTGGGAGATAAATGAATTAAAAAAGTGCTTACAGCTTGCAGCAGCTTGACATGAACTGTTGTGAGGCCTGATCCAGTGTTCCCCATTTATGTCTTTCAGCTCTGGGGTCTCCAAGGCAAGAGGGACGTGGAGCTGTTGGAGCGAGGCCAGAGGAGGCCACAGAACTGCTGCGAGGGCTGGAGCAGCTCTGCTCTGGAGCCAGGCTGAGAGAGCTGGGCTGGGGCAGCTGGAGAAGAGAAGGCTCCTGAAGGGGACACCTTAGAGCAGCTCCAGTGCCTGAAGGGGCTCCAGGAAACCTGGAGAGGGGCTTTGGACAAGGGATGTAGGGACAGGACAAGGGGAATGGCTTTAACCTGACAGCTTTTCTTTCACATTCTCTGCAGTCCCGAGTGTTCATGCTGACAACGTGCAACCGAAAGCTCAGAGGAAGCCACTTGTCTACTCTGGAGCGACAGCTGCGTGCGGGCTGAGGAGGGGGGGCGGTTAATGACAGACGTAATTGGGACTTTAATTAAGGAAAGGATGGATAGGATGAACGGAGAAAATCCTGCAGGAGAGAGAGGCACCGGCGCCG
>NW_009913870.1:0-31812 GCF_000696875.1 Nestor notabilis | reverse complement strand
TGGGAACGTGTTGCGACTAAAGTGCCAGATTCAAGGCCGGACATCTCCTCGGGCTTATAAATAACACAACTGAAGGGTGAGTTTAACCAGAAGTTACGTGGCCTTTTGTATCGTGTTAAATCGTTTAAATCACAATATAATGAAATGTGTTGACCTGTTAAAATCCACATGCTCACTGTTTAATTTCTGTGCATTTACTGGAGAGAAACTAGTTCTCTTCCCATTCTACAGCAGCAAACTGATCAACTGGTATCTACAAAGAGCAACACATGGAAATTCTGGCACCAGCCTTCTAACAACACTACTAGTATTTCTAAACCAAATGCATATATCGTTTATAAAGCATATTAACCCACCGAATACGTTTTGTGCCTAAGGCTGACAACAAAACGGGAGGAGGAGGTTTGTTTCCACATGTCTACTTTGTGCCCCATCTGCTGCCTCGCAGGTGGCTGTTCTCACCTGGACCTTGGGAAGCAATCTGACTTCAAAGGCAGCACAAGCAGCCCTGGATAATCCCACCTGGGACAGCTAACTATGATCTTTTCACTTCACAATGCCGACATACAGCAACTCGCAGGCAGAAACAAACACCAAAGCCAGGCACACCGTCTGGAATTCGCGAATTGTAATATTCTTTCTACTAAATTTTGTTGCCAGTAAACTTCCCTTCCCAACTCTGACCCCTTGCAAGCCATAAATTCTAATTCTTTAGCAGAATCGGTTACACTGCTTCCCACACCCTCACTCCAGAGGCTTAATCATGATAAACAGAGCAGGCAGAGCACGGCTCGGCCTAGCCAAGGGCCGACACAGGTTCACCCACCATTCAGTTCCCTCGCAGCACCATGGGTATGGCCAAATGCCTGCCTAAATCCCCATGCATGGGGATTTCAGCCCCATTGTTCAGGAGCATGCCCTCCCTCTCCTTACGTTCTCCAGCTTCTTGCCACCCATCCACTTACAACCATTTCTGTAACTCTGTCTTCCCGTGCAAGCACAGCAGACTGCTCACAGCCCCCACGTATCAAACCCTGAGCACTGTCCCAGGAAATGATGTTTCAGCATCTCCATCTTCTGGGAAGAGGAACATGGCTGACAGGGCAGGGGTGAGCCCCTGTAACCCTGGGGCAACCTACATGAGCCTTGGCCAGCTGGAAGCCCTGTCATCGAGCTACATGAGGTTTCACAGGACATGGCCATGAGATGCCCAAGTATTCTGAGCCCTAGTCCCCACAGTGGGGCCCGGTGCAGTGGTGGCAGGGTGGGTATGGTAAATAGCTCGAACTCCTTATCAAATGAGCCTTTTAAAACTTCATGCAAGTGGCTAAATAAAATTATGGGACTTGAGAGCTCTTTACAAGCTTGACATTAAAGCTTGTATGTGTGAGGCCTAGAAAACAATGACAGAGCTAAAATGGAAGGTCATATTCCCTAAGTTATCTGCACTTGCCTCAAGATCTGCCAATTTTCTTTTTTTTCTTTTTAATACATTTTCCTTTCTCTTCTTTAAATGGAAAACAGACAAATTTTTATTTTCTCCATTCTACTTTTCTCTGCACTCCAACTTCTTAATATGGTCATTAATATTCCTCTTAACATGGACTGAAGCAATTTTGGCAGTAGCATTTTCCTTTCTTGTGGCCCTGACCACGTTATCCCTACCACCACCCCTGCTCAACTCAGATCTTGCACACGATTACACTCATACACCTACTTCCCCTCCACCCAAACCATTAATTATCCCTGCTTCCAACCCCCTTCCGAGCATTCCCCTGGCCTGCGTAAAGCATACTCCATGTTAAAATACCTTAAAACCTACCTTCCTTCTACTTCGAAAACAAATCTTAGAGACCTCTTCTCTAACCTGTTCCATTAACCTAAATTATCTACCTTTTTGTGTTTGTCTTGTATTATTTTGTAACCAGATTTTTTAATAGAATCATATAATATCTTAAGTTGGAAGGGACCCATAAGGATCATTAGGTCCAACTCCCTGCTCCTTGTGGGAATAGCTCACCTCTTAGAGAGAAAAACCTGGTTTATCCACTGATGCTCTCATACTTTGGGGTCATACTGAACACAGGGCACTTCATAAACAAGACAGGCACTCCATTCTGATGGTAGATACCTGTGGACCATCGGTATGTCCAAACATCACTTTCATTCCATATATAATTCTGACCTTTCCAGAGACCCTCAGTAGCATTGTACTCAGAACATCTGGAAAACAAAACAAAAAAAATACAACCAAACCTAAATGATATAATTAGTCTGGTTACAGAAAAACCTTGAACATGCAAGTCTAATTTTTGAGATATTTCAAATTAGGAGTAACAAACTCCATCAGCTCCATCAGTCTTTAATTTTTAATCCAAAGTGCAAGAATCCAGCCTACAACTTTCCCAGACTCTTCAGCAGTTACTATTACAAATCCTGCCGTACAATAACCCCAAAAAATGTCAATCCCCTTTCATGGAAGATGCTTTTAGAGAGGTTTCGGCTATATGTCCTTGACAGCTTGCTAGCACTACATCTCCATGCTGTGTTTGGTCACAGAGCTATCATGAAGATGATGTTTGAAAAGCTAAATTAATCTGCAGAAGTCGTGATTTACTGTAAAACCAAAAAAAGTCCTTACTTGAAATGTAATTAAAACTACAGGAAAGCAGACTTCCATGGCTCATCCATCTTCCCACCATTAATACACATAAGCAGTTGGTTTGTCTCACTAAGGCAGCAGTAAATGCTTCCAACTATTAGAAATGTAACATCAGCCCAGGCCTCCAGTCCATCACATTACTTCTTGATTCTCTGGGCTTCTTGGCTTCCCAGTCCCTCTCTTTGGTGGATATCCAACTAACGATTAGCCAAAGAGAGATAGATAAGCTGTGCCTCTCTTACAGATTTTTCTGTGTTGTCTAGCGCTCAGCTAGCAGTGGAAAAAACATCCCTCTCGTTTCACCAGCATGATGCTGACTGCCTCTCATCAAACTCTCAGGCATACACTTGTCAAAGGAAATGTCCTCTGCAGACTTTGGAACTCATGGCCAAATCTTCTGTAAGTGTTTTCGACTTCAGCATTGTGCTAGCAAACAGTCAGGCCCCTGGTTATAGGAATACAGGAGATGCCAGACAACCAGTAACACCCCACTGGGGAGTGCCAGGTCAGAGCTGGGAATAGCTTCCATGTCATCTGGCCCTCACACAGTGCCTCATTCAGGGTAAGCCTCAAGCTCTCCAAATCAATATATATCAACATAGCACCACATACTCTCTCCTGAAACTCAAGATTGAAGTGATAAGAAACCTTATATTCAGCCAAGATTTAGCTAGACTTCTCTGATAATGGGTTGCACTTCTTCTAATTCAGTCTTACTTGGTTAATCCTTAGCATTAGGGAAGGCTACTTCTCGCCCCAGTAACCCTGCAAGAAGAGAGGCTTGCAAAGTGAAAGAAAGGCAATTTTGTGAAAAACAGAGTTGTACTGGGATTGCAAAGGGGAAAGAGCATTTTCTCTCTCTCTCTTTTTCTTCTAACTTCCTGGATGTTACAGTTTTCTGTTCTACATGCCTCCCCCAGCTTAGAAAAATAAATCACAAGATATATGTGATATGGATGGCCCTTGAATAAGACCACCTCAGTGCTCCCTCCAAGTGGAGAACAACCTGGATGTGAGAGAATGGCTCTTGTGCAGGAAGTCCAGGCAGACATCTGGATGGATGAAATATGGTAAGTATCTTAACCTTTTAGTGAATTATTTATCTATGAGAGCACATATTTTGGAATACTACTTAACTTTAAATGTATTTCTTTCCTTCAAAGTCTGAGCATGAGTTTAAGCATTCAGTAGCCATTTATTCCCCAGAATTCTTAGTTCTTTCACCATCAACCCTCTTTCACCAGAAATTTATATTCTGAGTTAATATTCACATGCTCACTCAGGAACTTAAATGCAGCTGCTTTGTGTAATGGAAACACACAGCCACAAATCTGTCTGTAACAGCCTGAATTTTACTTCTAAATAACAGTTACTATAGGAAGCAGTCTCAATTTTTGCTCACCTACTTCTGTAAGTGCAGTTTATGAGAAAAAGTTTCTGTACTTTAAGTATAAATGCATATTGTTAAGTGTCTGAGAAAGTCTTCTTGCATGGCCACTTTTTAAAAACAATCTATAACATAGGTTTAGCTTTTCCTTTTTTTTTTCCCCCTGGTACAGATAATAGAAAGAAATCACCTCAACAACAGAAAGAATATCTCCTCCATATTATAAAGGTCTTCTGGTCTCCATTCTGCTTCAGAAGAGTACTTGTTTCCTATAAAGCATCAGTGGAGACTTGTTTAGGTCTTTCTAACATAAAATTTTCTGCATATATGCTTAATCTGAATATGACCACAGATCACCAAAGCGTTGTTTTGGCTTGTCTTTACAAATGGTTGATGCTGGAAACATAACAGGCAAGGACAGCTGAAGATAAGAGAACTAACAATTCAGTGAGGCTTAAATTGGAAGGAAATCGAATTTGTTATGGTCCAAAATGATTGCACTTGGAAAAAGAATTGAACTGTCTAGAAGCAGTGACAGCTATTGCAGATGTAAGAGATATAGTAGTGACCTCAACTTATGAGAAACAAGAAATAGTGTTCTGAGTACAAAGATTTATGGAGGTTAGAGTTCAGAATTAGCAAAATCGCCACTCTCCTTCTCTCTGATGCCTGTATTTGTAAATCAGCAAAATTACTCCAGGCTAAGAAAATAAACAATGTCAGTATAAAGACTGATGATATTAATAAAACATATATATATATAAATACTCTGAAAACTAACATCATGAACTCAAAGAGTTGAGTTAATATTGGATTTCAAAGACATCCAGATTTACTAAGGTAAGAGATTCCTTATTGGGAACAATCATAAAATCACGTTTCTTTCTCACAGCACTACATTATAAACGTAAGATCCTGATTTAGGTATTTATGTCTCCTGCTGTCATGCCGCTGGAAGGGTAATGGCTGAAAATGTCAGTGGTCTAGCTGTCCTTCCTAACTCCAGGGTAGTGGTGGCCGAGCTGCCCCAGCATGGGCTCTGCGTCAAGGCAGTTTAAAGATCTTTATGTGAAGTCAGTAGTCCTGTCAGTTGTCCCAAAGTAACTTATCCCCTGCTCTCGTGAGACCTCACTTGGAGTATTGTGTACAGGTCTGGTGTCCTCAACATAAAAAGGACATGGAGCTGTTGGAGCAAGTCCAGAGGAGGGCCACGAGGATGATAAGAGGGCTGGAGCACCTCCTGTATGAAGACAGGCTGAGAAAGTTGGGGCTGTTCAGCCTGGAGAAGAGAAGCTGCGTGGAGACCTCATGGCATCCTTCCAGTATGTGAAGGGGGCCTATAAGGATGCTGGGGAGGGACTCTTTATTAGGGACTGTAGTGGTAGGACAAGGGGTAATGGCTTCAAACTTAAACAGGAGAAGTTTAGATTAGATATAAGGAAGAAGTTCTTTACCAGTGAAGGTCATGAGGCACTGGTACAGGTTGCCCAAGGAAGTTGTGAATGTTCCATCCCTGGCAGTGTTCAAGGCCAGGTTGGACAGAGCCTTGGGCAACATGGTTTAGTGCGAGGTGTCCCTGCTCATGGCAGGGGGGTTGGAACTAGATGATCTTAAGGTCCTTTCCAACCCACACCATTCTATGATTCTATAGTGGGGGGAAAATCAATGTTTATGAGGCAGATACAGAAATGCACCCAATGTCTGAATGTGTTACTGTTACCCATTAACCATTTGAACAGAGCACATACAAACATTTAAGTGGATTTTCACATAAATAAAGAATAGTTGAGGTTGGAAGGCAGCATCTGTCTGGTCCACCCCCCTTGCTCAAGCAGG
Source organism: Nestor notabilis (assembly GCF_000696875.1). Classification (NCBI taxonomy): domain Eukaryota; kingdom Metazoa; phylum Chordata; class Aves; order Psittaciformes; family Psittacidae; genus Nestor; species Nestor notabilis. The sequence continues at coordinate 25,927 of NW_009913870.1, read as the reverse complement.
GCCACCAAGAGCCCACTGCAACACATCTACTTGCAACAATTCTAACAATTTTAACTCTAAGCATTTCCACATCAACTACAAACCACTCCCAATCAAAAATTGTCTCTCTTGCTGTGTTACGCTGCCTAGCAAGTGATCAGAAAGAGTGGAAGATCTGTTGCAGATACTCTATCATCTTTTAAGTTAGGTTCTTCTCTTGTAAGTCTCGTAAGATCCATAACTTCCATATGGGCTAATTCTGAAGAATGCTAAATTATTCACAGGACTGCAACTGGAAATTAAAATATAGGTGTTGGTGAGGAAACTACTCTTTCCATTCACTGGTATGTTATAGCACAAGGCCAGACTAACTTAATGGAGGAATATAATATAGCAAAGACAGATTATTCCCAAGGAACAGGAGTTTCCACATCATGCAGCTTTCATCATTTCACATTTAAGGGCAAGGAAAGATGAGATCAGCGAGATGTTGCAAAGAAAAGAAAAAAAAGAATGTTTTTTACTGCATCATGAATTTAGTTTCTACCAGTTGCTCAACCAAAATCTTGCTCTGCATTATTTCTGTACAATATGTTAGCTGGTAAGTAGAAAATAGCAAAAATAAATAAATGATAATAAAAAAACCCTACAAAACCAAAACAAACCCAAAACCCCTCTCTCTCAGTAAAAATCTGTGCTGATAGTATTCCAGAAGGAATGTCACAACAACTCTCCCATCTGTTTTCTCTTTGTTTCAGGATGGTTTCCATGGATTCCCAAACCTAGGCCCCACTGTAGGGCTCCCCAGAGCATAACACCATGTAGCAGCAGGTCACAGACCAAGCATCACATGCAGAACACAAACAGAATTCCAGTAGCGCAGTCAACACATTAAACCTCTTGCAAACAGTTTACTGTATAGGATATCAGCACACTAGTATTTGAGAAAGGAGAGTCAGGCCCTGGAACGCTATGAGAAGCACAGATTATGCAGTCCCTTGTGCTGTATTAGCTTTTAGTTCTTGGGAGGGAGAACTATCCCAAATGAGTTTGAGGCAGCATTTAGCGCTGGGGTGGATATAGTTGTTATTGTTTCACCACACCCCAGTACATCCATCCATGCAACAACTAGCTTAGGTGAAACACTTCCTACAATTCTCTCATTTCTCAGCCATTAAATCATTCCAGTATGTCTTTAAGTTTACCGTTACTGCACACAAACTTACATCTCCTACATTATCTGAAGTTACAAGTACTGTAAGTGCAACTTCAGCCAACTGGCTCTTGTGAAATCTTGTTTGTTTCTTGGAGAGATGCTTAGTGCATTTATTCATGGTAGTTTAAAAAACTGTAATCCACTGTCCATGTGCCAAAATAGGATTTGTTATCTGCCAAAAAATGACTTTCCCAACACTGTCCAGGATATTATCTCAAAACTGACCTACAATAATTAACTTCCAAGCATCTGGGAAGTTAAATTGCTCAGTGATCTGTCTTTCTCTATGCAAAAGCAGTACTTATTACATGATAATCTCTATTTAGTTCACATTCTTTTTTTCCACTCAGGAAAAATTAAGAGAATGAATGCCTGCATAAACTGCTTTGTTACACCCTCATTAATTTTATCAAGTGCAGTCTTCTGTCGAGCATTTGACAGAATTTTTTATAAGACTATGCTCATCTTTGAAAATAACCAGAAGACCAAAAAGGGTTTGTGTGTTGCTATATAGTCCTTATATCAGTAATAGCAAATCAATTTGCAAACAGATTTTAGCTCTTCACTGCTAATCAAATATCTACGTAAAGGTATCACTGCTGACAGACGTGGCAGCAGACAATCCAGAAAATGGTAGAAGGACCTGCTCTTACTTTACTGTTACAAGTTTATTTTCTCTGTAGAAGCTGTATTACCTGTTGAAAGAACCACCAGCTAAGGCTAAAGAGGAAGTCTGGTCTGCCGTTAATGTGACCGGCTGCAGCTGCCTTCTGCCTTTTGCAATTGTAGCCACAAATTTCAGCCACTTTATACTTTAGATGGCATTTGGGAAAACTTCTCCACAGACCCCTGTAACATTACAACAACACACAAGAAAAGCTAGCTGTACCTTAAAGAGAATTCTGAAAGTGCAAACTCCAAGCAACAGAGACTTAAGGGTGAAAAGCAAGAGTTACAGGTGCCCTTACCAAACTGAATGTTTGCTCTGAAGCAATGTTTATTAATGTTGTTGATCTCCCCTAATTTAAAACCCACAAATTCCCTACTAATACCCTCAGGGGGCTATTACTGATAATGGAGATAAAGATGGACCCACTAGTTTTGCCAGAGGCCACAATTACTCTGTGACATTAAGAGTAAAAGGTTGTCCTTCAATGACATTGAGGGGCAGTAGCAGGGGTCACTGTATGCATGTTATCAGTGGATTTCACAGTCTTCTGACAGTAGAGGAAGGGAAAAAATCCTCTCCAGACCCAGGAATGAAAACCAGGAAGACACTGAAGTAGGCACAGACTCATCTTCCTTTCTTTTGCCTGCCCCACCCTCCGCCCCAGCCTGTCTCGTCTCCTCATCCTTTGTCCCCACCCTGTTCCTTTTCTTTCCCCTGATGTCAGGCCCAGGTTTCTAGTCTGTTTCTAAATCTTTCCTCAGCTCCTCATGCCAAGCTCTATCCTTTGGACTACTTTTCCTTTCCATTTCACTATGGCTTCATAGTGATGAGGATGACAGCAAAGGAAAAGAGAGGCCATTTTGCATTGTGTGGTATCTTCTTTTCAACCATTCTCCAGCCCTTCACTATAGAAGTTCTAACTGACACTGTCCTGAAGCATCTGGACAAGTTTAATGTTATAACAAAATCAGTCACAAGGCTTCCTCAAAAATTTTTTGAAACAAGGCAAAATTCCAGCTGGTCAATTTCAAGCTCACGTGAATTCCTTTCTGACGAAAAGGCTGAAAACCTGAAACAATTTTAAAAACTCATACAACTCATCACAGAACTCTTATTACAAAACTCTTCATTCTTCTTTAAACACGATACTATTGCAGATTACCTCAGCAACAGCAACCAGTTGCAAACTCATCCATCATCTAGGAGTGCTTCATTACAGGGAAAAATAACAAAATATATGTGGCTAGCTTTATTACCATAAATATTAAGGTCTTTCATTCTGAATAATCGCACACCTTGAGTCATTTCGCTGAAGTCAACAAGTAACTTGTAAAACCAACAAAAAACTTGGTAAGCAAACAATAATAAAATCATTTCCCTCAAAGACCAGCAAGTCAAATTAATTGCAATTAATGACAGCAATGAATTAAATGAAATCAAGGTGGCCTGCTGGCATTTTTACTGCATATGTTTCTGTGCCTGTATTATACTCACAAGGCTGCTTATAACTGAGTGCTCAGAAGTCTATTTTGTAAGAATCACTAGGCATCCTGGCCAAGAAGAATGGTGGATTTTAGCTGTTATTTCCATTCATAATTGAATTGCAATTTTTCAGAAAGAATAATCTCAAGAGTTTTCTTATTAAAGTGACAGCAGATTATGAATCAATTTATGGGCTTTGTCATTTAATGATTCATTTATTTTAAACAGATCACACTAATATCGATGATTCTTTCCACTGGGTTACACATCACATTTTATGTCAGTTGCTCCTAATACGAAGTTGAGCTTTTCTTTTATTAATTTCTTCTTCATTGTTGCATTTCCCACTGTTATTGTTGGAATACAAACAAATAAGGAGACTCACCTCAGAGGTATTAGCCTTTTCTTATGACATCAGTGTGTAGGCTGTGAAAAATCGAGGCATTAGTTAGTCACACCATCTGTGTGGGCCTGGAGAAAGCAAGATGTAATCTGTCATATGGTGAGCATTGTACAAAACAGCAACAATCCACATTCAGCTGCACAGATGAAATGGATCCCTTGAGGAGCTTCAGCCTGCCAGAGCGTGCTTTTGTGGGGGTCAGCTGCTGGGGGTCAGCTCTTCATAATGCAACGAGGGAAAACTTGCTGTTTGTCCAGACAAGAACTAGGAGGGTGGTGGCAGTCAGATCCACAGACTAAAGTTTGCTAGCCAGACTGCAGTGGTATTAAGTAGCACATTAAAATTTCAGAGCCAACATCCTTTCTCATTTTTACTGACGTAAGAAAATTTGCTCAGGGATGATCTGAATACAAGAAAGGAGAAAGTGATGAAATAATTCCTTTTAGGTTTTAATTCCCACGGGAGTATGTCTTCCCTGGCCTCCTGAACCTACCACGATGTTATTCCTCAAGAAGGGGAAGGCAGGGGTCTACCATGTAAAGGAAAAGGCTAGCTGCACAGTTAACACTCTGCAAAAGTCTCCCTGCACAGCACTGTGTGGAAGGAAGAACAGGACATGACAAGATATATCCCCAGGCTACCTCACCTATTTGGTTGGAATTTATGATGTTACTTTTCACTCATACCCTTAAAATTTTACCTCTCCACTGACTTCTTTGGCAGTCATCTCTAGATTTTATTTTTAGCATACAGATGACAATTACATGAAGCTATCACAATATTTTTATGTACTGCACTTGCATGTCCCCAAGGAAAGCATACAAGAGCCTTTACAGCCCTAACATCAAATTGCTTCAGCTTGTGCTGAACAGAAGTCCTGCAGTATGTGTTTCACTAACTAGGTCACAATCCCTACATTACAGATACTGTATGATGACACCAATGCCATGCCAACTACTTCGTTTTTACAACGCATATCTGTGGAAATTACTTTAGAGGACAATTAAGTCTTCTACCTTCCTTTTCATAGTGGTACCAAGTAGCCCAAAAGGCATTCTTAGTTGCTGAGCAATGGTCTCCTTTCTTCCTTATATACTGCTTGTGACTTTTTTAAATGTAAAGAACTCCTATACTTATTTTCAGATTAAAAATATGATCTCACACAACTTTATTATTAAGTAGTTATTTTTATGTAACATTGGAGGGTTTCCCTAGTGGTTGATTTTACCAGAGGCACAGATGAACATAAATACTTTTTCCAGCTGTGGCTGTGGAATGGAGAACAGACTGGAGCAGCAGATAGCTTTAGCAAAAAAATGGAGCTTTAGCAAACAAAAAATCTCCAAAATTCTGAGGCAGGAGAATGCAGTCTGTCTTCTCAGCCCAATAATCACCAGAAAGAAAGAGAAGACCATGCTTTCTACTGTAGTAGACAGTATAAAATAAAATAAAATAAAATAAAATAAAATTAAAAAAAAATAGCCTACTGAGTACAGCCCAAAGACATTTGGTTAAGAAAGACATAAAAGAGCCTTTCTTATGCTTTTTCTGTAAGCACTAGAGCCAACCATTTTCAAGTTTTGCAGTATTTAATACTGTGTACTCTTGCTATCTGGTTTCTAGAAGTCTCCATGATCCAAAAAGGCAAATGGATGAGACAATTGTAAGCATCATGGATTTGTTATCTTGGTGACAAGCTTCTTTAAATCAGACCTTCTCTGTCATCCTTCCTTACACTCTTACCTTAAATACACTGAGAGTAACTTCCTAGAGAAATTAATATTTTAGGGTATCTCCGTTTTGCCTACCATTTTTGAACAGTTGATTCCCAGACAACATCTCCCATGGTCTCCAAGTTAAGTACCCATAAAGCATCTCAGCCCTCTAAAAGTGGAGTCAATTAAGGCCTCAATCTAAACACCTTAAAAATCTATTGGACCTTTTCGAGTGATCATGGTAGCCATTGGTTTTAAGACATTTGAATTCCCAACCAGTTCTTGCTAGAAGTCCTAGCCCTATGCATGTGAAACTGCTTGGGTATAGGACATGCAGTAAGGACAACTGAGTAAAGATGTGACCGAAATACTGATGGAGTGATTAGTATTTAAAAAAAAAAAAAAAAAGTCAGCATAATTTGTAGCTTTATCCACTTATTTTTTAAGCAACTGTACTTAGCAGATGGAAGTAATTTCTCTGAAGAGAAGAAGAAAAAGAGGCCCCTTAAATTTTATGTAGGGGTAAACAAATGCTTTTGGCTGCCATATGCGCAAGCCACAACACCAAAATTCAAAAAAGCTGCAGCATGCGTCTTATCATATCACGTGTTAGGGGGTGACAGAGGTGAATAGTTTTGGTTCTTAAAATTAGTAAAGCAGGCTACCTTTGTTCTTCCATTCACATATAAAATAGATCAGCAGTAAATAAGTCTTTAACTGTTTTATTTCGGCCTTTTTATGTCATCTTTGTGTGCTGTCTTTAAAAAAAAAGATTAGCATATATGATGATGTTTGGATTACTACCACGCAGGGTAATTGAAAACACAATTACACTACCTCTCAGACACAAGTCTTGGTTCATGAAAGAAAGGCAAATCATGCTGTAAGCAATGAGATGAAAAGACTGGAACAAATTGTATGCAATTAGCTTGGTAGACTAAAGGGAACTGGCCAGAATTCAGATGTTGTACAAATGAGTATAAACAAAGCACTTGCTTTTGCTTATCTCATGTCTGATTCTGATCTACTGGAAAAGCAGTGGTACTGGGAGTAATTTAGCTGTAGTTAAATGTCATTGACTTCAACCTGCAAAAGATCAAGCTCAGAATGGTTAAGAATTACCCCACTTTAAAAAGCATTCTCTTCAATACCCAACAAAGCAGAGACAGGGCATAGTGGTCTGATCCCAACTGCTTTTAAAAGCAAACCCAAGTATCATTAAGACCTTTGCCATGAAATTCCAGTGGAATGGGGATTAAGGCTCTAGGCCAAAAGAAAAAAATTACGTGTAATAAAGTAACACTATGTTCCAGCCTAGCCTAAGAAAATTCTACTATCACATGCTTCTGGTGTTTTAAGACAGAACAACCAAAACTTGCTGAAAAAAATCCTTAAAAATGTGTAGGAATATAAAGCATCATCCAGAAATAGCACAGCTCAGAGGAGGTTACACATAGCAAACAAGGGGTGTTCATATTGAAATGCATGAGACATACTTTCACTGGAACATGTTTTATGATTTTCACGTCAATCTATTCTCACTAGAAATGACTCCATTTTCACTGGCCATAAAGTATAATCTCATAACATCTAAGGCAAATAATTTGTCAGAAAGAAGAAAACCAAGAAGTGTTCATAGACATAGTACCTGTTGCTAGCCCTTTTCCAGGATGCAAGTGCCATTTGCATGGCAGTTGCACCACTCTATAGGTTAGGGTAAAGATATTGCCTTAACAACTCTTTTTTTTTAATCTCCCTTTGGTGCATTATTGCCCTTGTTAATCTTCAGTTCAGAAAAAGAAGAGGTTTTTAAATCCAGGGATTACAGCCACAGCCCATGGAAAGCAGAAGCAAACGAAAGTCTTCTGGTCCACCCAATTCCCTCCCCAGGACAGACAGACGTAATTTTTTTAGATGAGACACAACCCGACACTCCACAAAACAAAAACAACAAAAAGTTGTTTAAAAAAAAGTGCATGACACAATGGAGGAAAGAGGTTAGTGCTGAGGGTAAATTCCAAATAGCTCAGCGTGTTTTCCTGGATTGTCTCTTACGTAACCCCAAAATTCAGGCTCACGACAGCCTGCTGGGAGCAGAGGGGAGTGGGTCGGGAATTCATTGACAGTACCAGGCACATGTGCACATACACACGCAGCCACCACACACACAAGGCGACAAGAATTAGGTAGTTCACTGCAAATGTCAGCCAATTTATGTAATATCTTTTTACTCAGCATTTCTTTTGCACTGGAGAGTGAAAAACCTCAATAAACAGTCTCTGAAGACTTGAAAGTGGAGAAGTTAGTTGCATTCATAATCCTTCTCCAGTCACTGCTGTTATTGGCTGCTTGATAGTCTATACATTACTTCAATTAAGTAACCAGTGAACAAGCAGGCATTTATTTCATAAGTTACCCATGCAACTGGTGTTAACAAGTTCTAATTGTTATTAACAGCAGCTGTCATTTTAAGTTGACTAAGCACAACAGCTCTGGGCTGCTGCTGTTCATGAGGCACAAAAGAAGACTTACTCCAGAATCCAATTTGTCCAGAGAATAGTTTTTCAGATGGTAGAAAGCCAGAGATTACAGACCAGATGACAGCAATACTAAGCTTTGCTGATTTAACACACCTAGGAAACAAAGGAAGAGCTGAGAAGTGGGAGGAGAGCATGGAGATGGCCAGGCTGGATATAAATAATAGCAATTATTTCCCCAGGCTGCCTTTGTACTAAAGAAATACACTGATGGTATTCTTACACCACCTGGAAACAGGACCAAGAATCTCACCTGTTCACTACTTTGGAATTACATATTTGGCAGATCACCAAATATGACCTTTGTCGCTAGGCTATATTACTTTTCTATTATTGTTTTTAAATTACTTTCATTTCAGAGCTCTAATTTGCTGTTCTAAGAGAGTGAGCAGTAGTAAGCTCTTATGAATATGACAGCTTTTTTAAAAAGGAAGAAAGCAGATTTTCTACCCATCACACAACAGAAAACATTTCAGTTAATTGGCTTACAATCAGAAATAAAAGCTGTTATTATCAAAATAAAACCTACAATACACATCAGACAGAATTCTGAAATTAAATCATATCCCTTCACAGGTATTGAAAAGTCTAAGAAAAATTTAGGATTAAAGTTCCAAAACCAAGTACAGAAATTCACAATGAAACATGTGGTCTCTATTTCTATAATAATGTAACAAGGGGAAAACAAAACATCTAATTAGCAAGCACAAAAGCTTGAATTTTAACATTTGTTACAGTACTTGTGTTTACCATGGACACCCTTAATGACTTCAAATGTCCATAGAAAACTCACCTGACAAGCCTCCCCTTAAAGCCATAGGTTTCTGCTACTCTTCACAAAATTAATTTTTTCCTACTCAAAACATCTTAGTAACAGATTGTACATTTAGGATTATCTATATGATGGAGAGGATTCTTTTTTTCTTTAATTTAATTAGAAGGTTCCAAAAAAATATGTAATGTTTGGTCTTCTATTTTGTACCTGACTGGTTAAACCATTTTCTTGCAGTTATTCCAAACCTCCATGTTAAAGTAACTTGTTTATTCAGTTTCATAATTAATCTGATCTACATGAAGAAATTTCATGCTGCAGAATTTTGTTATAGTCATCTTCAATTCTAATGAATACTTCTGGGTTTGATGGAGATGGCAGAGCTATTTAATATATGGATCTAACCTCTGAAACTGAAGGTAACATTATGTTGAAACATATGCTGTGAAAGACAGCAGCATGTGTAGAAAATTTTAAAATAAATCTGGTTTATGTGGAAAAAAAAAAGTTAAGCAATAATCTTAAACATTGTCTCAACATCCATTTCATTTATTGACAAGACCTAAGTTCTTTTTCTAACTTTTTCAGTAACTAAGGTTTCTATTTGTTACTCTTTCTTCTTTTGGAAATACAGCAGTAAACAATAACATAAGTTGTTACAACAATTACTTGGCTGACTTTCCTGAAAGAGTATTTACCTCAAGCACGTCCCAAGACTCATCAGATCCAGTCTGGCTTAAGGGTTCTGTCTAACATTGAATGCAAAATGTTCCTTTAGATAAAAGTAAGAGAAAGAATATGTTACTTCAAAACCTACAGGAAATTAGAAAGTACTAGAGATTTTGTTCTAGTTTAAGCATAAAAAGATTATTTCTCAAATTATCATTGTCATTGACCCTTTATTTAAATGAATCCAGTTGATAGGAACTGAATATACCATTTTCCAGAAAAGGAGGCACATTCATATATGTCATAAATGTAGAATATCATTACATGCCATTCTCTAGTATCTCTAAAAAACACCCAGTAATCATCAGACTTGCTCTAAATCCTCCTGAATTGAGTCTCTTTTGAATTAAATATGGACTTGAGCAATACTTGATGAGGTGTCCCCTCCAAGAAACCCCGCTTGTACAGAGCATGCAGATACCACAGACCTTGCAGTATCAGGAGGATAGACAGTAATTTCTAAAACTGAGATAGATATGATCCTCTACCACAAAGAAATGAGCAGAAGTCTGAAGGATTTTTATTTTATTTTCAACTTGGAACTTTTTTTATTTAGAGATGTTTAATTTATAATTACATCATGCTGGCCAAATGGTTCTGTTATGGCGCTCTGCCTAGAAATCCTCATGGATGCAGCTTGTAACAATTTCTTTGTGTTTCACATAAGGTCTGTATTTGTCTTTTTTTTTTTTTTTTTTAATAGTAATTGCAAGATTTAAGTAGGAAAAGAGAGTAATAATAGCAGTGGAGCAGTTTTAGGCTTCAAGTGATTACTCCCCTCTAGAATTTCTTGTGGCACTGAGTTGCTTCAGATTAATGTAAAGTCTGCAACATACATATCCCATCAATCTCTAAGTATAGGCTGAAATATTGGCTATATGTAATGCCTTCAGAATTATGTCTGATGTAACAGTAAGAGATTATCTGGTGTAACTGCAGCAACTACAAAACTTCTCATAAGGAATTGACATTGATAGTTGCTGTGTGCAGTGGATCTTTGCTGCCTCAAACATACCTGCAGGGCAATGAACAGACATTCATTATTGCAGTGAAGTAATAAACCTTTAAAGACCTACCTGGAGGTAAGACATGGGGCATGGGCTTACTTGGTTAACAAAAACTAGGTAATGCTGGGAAAATAGAAAAACGGGAATGGAGATTTTCTCCCTTGAAGGGAAGATTGACAATACATCCTTCCCCAAGGTTGTTCTTTCTAAGACTGCACAGCCTAGTGGCAGTTCCCTGTAGGGTACACTGGAGGCCTAGATTATTAAAGTGGCTTGAGAAGGTTACATGGTTCCCCCAAATATCAACAATTCATGCATGATATTCTCCAGCCTGGCTTATACATTACCCTAGATAACATCAGGGAGGCAGTCCCACCCATGGCTGGTACTGTCCTCCAGACAAAGCTACACGGTGCCTCTGTCTTAACATGCGCTTCCTTTTCAGTGTCATTTCTTTCAGAGGACTGGAAAGTCCTAATTGATTGCAACGGATCACAAGTAGCCCTAGTTCTTCTCAGAAGCAAACACTGGGCTCTTGATCCCAAATATTTCATATCTCAGGATGTTGTGGGGTTTAGCTTTAAGTCCCTTGCTTTCCTGCCAATTTTACATGTGATTCAAAACCGAGATCGTTTTCTGATCTGTTGCAGTCATTCTCACAGGAATTTGTTAGAACCAGAATATACAGGGGATTGCAAGAAAATAAGTTGGAAGAATTTCTGGAGCTGGCACATCCAAAAGAATTTAAGAGGCTAGATCAGATGATGAGGCCATCATCTTTATATTAATCTCTTCCTTCTACACACATTTTGGAGGCTCAGGAAGAATTCTCTCATGCCTGGATTTTTAATACGAAAAGCTACTAAGGTAAAGACAACCTCTACTGTAAAGGATATGCTGTTTGACTGTCTTGTCATTAATGAACATGAAATTATCAGCTAATAAAAGATGGTGACAGACTAAAGCAATCCAAGAATAAATCCTAGAGCACTTATGAGACCTTCCCATTAAGTCAAATTTCAGTGGGACTTTTGCTATTGTTCTCAACAGACCACAGAGAGAAACTCAGGCTGTAATCTGCAGAGATTTCAAGGTAAATAAAAAGGAATAAATAAATGCAACAAAGAATCCTTCTTAGGCTGCTGGCAACAGCACAGCTACAAAATTAGCCTCTGCTTGTGATACTCAAACAGATGACGCGTTAAACAGACAATCTCTCACTCCATCATATTTGACCCCAAAAGAATTGCAAAGCTCATATTTAAGGAAAAAATTTAAGAATTTCAGTCATCCATGTGCATTTAGAGACATAGTTACAGAACAGATTGTGTGATACAAGGGTTTATCTACCTTAATCTAACCTACAAGCATTATGGAAAGATAAGTATGTAGCTGAGCTTCCTATAAAAGATAAAACCTTTTTGATCTGGTTGTAAAGCAGGTATTTTGTTGCAAACAACAAGGAGAGGGAAGATTATAATTAGTTCCATTTAAAAACAAAACACAACAGAGAAATAAAGTACAGTGAAAGAAGAGAAACAGACTAAAGATAACTTGGCAGATTTACCATGCTTCTCTCTTTATGAAGAGGCACCAGCAGAGCAATGCACAGGGGCTTAAAAAAGTTAAATGGCTGGCAGCCCCATGTTACTGTGGGTCCCACAAATCAGAGAGAGACAGAGCCCAATAGTTGCTCCCACTATTTATCTGATTATTATTGAAGGCACAGTGCAGAATAGTTTGCCAGATCCTGGCCTACAAGGCTGCTCTGGGAAATCAAGCCATCCCCGTGGGCTGACAACTGGTGTCAGGAGACAACAACCACCCACCCGCAGGAGAAACTCCACACAACACTGACCTTACGAGGAGAAGACTTGCTGCATAGCACATACAGGTCTTTGAGGATAAGTGGCATTTTAAGCAAAGCTGGATCGGATCAGTTAGAAACAGATTTAAACCTAGTGAAAGTCCTGAGTTGTCAAGCCAGGTAACATCTATTGTATTTTCTCCTCAGGAAATTTGTTGGGGTTTTGTTTTGTTTTCAGATAACATTTAATGTAAAGCATGTAGGTTTTCATCTATTTATGATTCTTGCTGAAAGCAAGGAATTTGCAAAGAAGGGAAGGCAAAATGGGGGATGAATCTATTCTAAAGGAAGCTTAATTGAGTACTTTATTTTTACAATCCACATAAAAACCCCTCAATAACTAGAAACATTTGCTGTTTTTCAAAGCTTGAATATTTCAGAAAGACTGTTTTCCATCCAATATCACAAGAGAAAAATAACCAAGACCAAAATAATGTCTCACAGATTTTATTTTGTGTATGAATCAACTAGTCTAAAGGAAATACTACCTTCTTTGACTAGAAGCATGGAAGAGTTCAAGGATACAGTATGTATTTTTAAAGAAAAACCTAATACACATGTTTGGAAAGGGAAAGGACAAGACTTAAGCTCCTGGCAGTATTTGCAGACATCCACAGACATTTTGAATAGAGGTATTCTTCTGGGGGCTTTCACCTTGTCTGAAGGTTTTGTATTTGTTCCAGGTCTTGTACTGTTTATTACATTTTAGAAAGTTAAGTTATTCTTTCCTACTGCACTGCAAACTAGAACATTACTCTTGCTAATTTTGAGGACTCAAGAGCAAACAGAGCAGGGGAAAAGCCAGACACAGATGAAAGCATAATTCTAAAAAGGCAATTTAAGTTTCCGCTTAAAAAAAAAACACCAAAAAAAAAAACCCCCAACAAACCAAACAGAGGAGGTAAGGATTTTCAACACATCTGCAACAATAGTCTGTTAATTTTCTCCTTGCAATATTAAAACCATTGCTGTCAAAAATGCCTGACCCAGCAGTGCATCACATCAGCAATACAGGAAGCATGACAAGGGGCAACTTCTTACGCTTTTGTCAGATCAAGACAATTACAGACAGAGATCTGACACTGAAGATTAATATCAAAGCCATAAATAAAGAGATCGGCTGCAAAGTAAATGATTGCAGATTATAAGAGATTCTTTAAAAGAGATGTTAAAAAGAATTAGTGGAACTCAAAACCCCAAACATATACTGCAATCTCGTTTCATTTCCAGAGTGTTTTAAAAGAAGTCATTTATTCCATCCTGCCAGTGTGCCAATTTGTACGCAGAGGAACCATTCTGCTCTAGTGAGTTTGCACTGTATGTTGTATGACTACTAGTAGCTCTGCTTGGCACACTGTAACTGCTGTAGTTTAATCTTCACCCTGTATCCCAAAAAAGAGCTACTGTGTTCGCTGTCAAGGTTTACTACTACCCTCTGAGAACTCCCTGTCCTAGATATTATCCTTACAAAGTCCAGACTTGTGGGAATTCTGTATAGCCAAGGAATGCAGGAGCCTTTTAGACAAATTCCATCAGCTTCCTCAGGTTTGCAAATCAAGAAAATGTCTTTCAAGGTGAAGAAGCCAAATCTTAAATGACTTCAAACATTCATTCATTACTACAATAATTTTTGCTCCTAAATGTTATCCAAGGCCTCATTTTGTTACACACTATACAGAGTAAAGAGTTTCTTCTCCACAGAGTTGGCAGTTTTAGAGATAAGAAATGGATTGATAGAGCTGGATATGACTGTCTCAAGAGCTGACTACTCTCCCTGCAGAAGACATCCTCTAACTAGTAGGGATGGTGGGCTCTTAACCCTCTTCAGATTCTTCCGTGGAAACGATGGCTCAACCTACTGCATTTTGGAAGCAAATTTTTTCCAGGTCATCATTAAGTACTCGATTGCTATTGCTATTAGAACATATTAGAGGTTCGTCCAAGAAAGTGTGGCTTTTAATGAAGGTTGCATTGCTCATCAGCATTAGCAGTCCTCAATTTTACATTTCTTTCCACTAAGAAATTATCAGAAAGACACCCTTGTCCAGTACTCAGAAGAGCAAAGGACAATCATGTTTTTGCAATAATCTGTTTCTTAGGGACCAAGCCTTTAACTCCACAAAGCAATGGGAACTTCACTGCTGTTCTTATGAAAACGGGATTGGTTCCTATATTAATTCATGACCAAAGTATGATTCCCCCTTCCCCTCCAGTCTCCTAAGAAAAACATAGCAGCATAGTAACATCTTGTCACACATGACAAATGTATTTACAGCAAAAGCATCTGTAAATTCTCATTCAAAAACTGAATTTGTGGTAGCAACTCATAGCAACCCATAAAACAGAAAGAAAACTGCTTGACTGGCCCTTTAAAAGAAATCCAATTTAAAACAAATCCCATTTTAACTTGTTAGCTGAGAGATGGACATGATCATTTGAGGGAGGACAGGAACATCTTGTTTGCATAATGCCTCTTCACATGATAGTTACGTGTTAAATTCCAAGTATCATGTTGTAGGGCAGTCTAAAATTCTACTTTACAGGTAAGCGAAGACAGTTAATTAGAAGAGCACCTCTTGGCACAGACAGAAGTCACACACTTTTAAATTAGCCCCTGTATTTTGGAAAATATTTCTTCAACAGTTTAATAATAAGTCTGTTTAATGATCAGACTTAACAAGTAAGAGACACTGGAATTCTAAGTAATTTCCTTCAGCTTATTCTGGCTTTGAAATTCCTCTCTTCTTCCACAGTTTCACTGGCTTTATCAGAGGTTGTGAGAGGAGTGTGGAAAGCTGGAGGTCCTCCTAAAGCTCTCTTGGGAAACAGTTCCAAGTATTCATCACTGGAGCTGAGATTTGAGAGTCTTTCCCATATTAGCCACAGAAATCCCATGTATAGTAATTACTGATCTGACATACGGCAATTCTGTTGAGCTTATTTACAGCACTGCTCTGAGATGCCAAATACTTCGAAAATAGAAGCTAGAATAATTGCGCAGCCAGAGTCATGCATAAAAACATTTTTAAGTTAACTGCCTGGTATGTCAAACAAAGAAGGATTTGGGATTCTCTTCCAGTAAAGCTCTCTTACTGCAAATTACATCTGAGTTTCCTGGCTTCTGGCAGCCATCAGCATTCTGTCACAGCTAAATGGCTCCAGAAAACAAGTATCTTTAAACCAGAAGAACTTGAATGATATGCTTTGGATGGCTATTCAAACAGTGCTTACATAAACTAAAGAGATGAAGGGCAGTGAGAAGTGAGGGACTGAACACTGACTGCCCCTTACCTTGAGCAAAGCATATTCAGGGAATTTAAATAATGATTCCTCCTAATGATATTAGGAGGAATTTGTCAGTTAATTAAACTGATCTAATCATCATATCCATATTTCTGCAGGTGTATTAGTCTAATTTTCATCACTAAGGAATCAAAGACATTATACCAATATGGAATTATACACACGTATATATACAGCATTCATGACTGCTTCCCCTAAATTAGTACGTGCATGGTATATGTGTATCTTTGAGCTGCAACCCACAGACAGGACTGCAAACACAGGGAACAGTAAATGAAATACAGGAATTAATACCCCGAACAAGACATAATTCTTTTCAGTTTACTGGAGTGGTTCTTTTTGTACAAGGCTGCTCTTGGACAAAATGAGGATTTACTGATAACAGATAGTTATCCTGAAAAAGGAGGCATGATAATCATTTTCTTTGACATAGTAAGAGGTGAACAGATTAACTGCCCTAGTTCAGGATTGTATGACTAGACAACAGGTTAATGTTGCTAACTGAGAAACTGTGTCTGTTCTGCTCTAGAATGCATACATATATGTAGATAGATAAATAAAATTTATTATACAACTCCCATGGAGTTATATTGGCTCTCCAGTGCTAACAAATAGGGGGTTCCTCTAGTTTGCTTTCATTTTGTTTTTAACTTTAGTCAGTGAAAGCAGTGACTCAGATTACACCTCAAATAAATAAGTTCACCAACTGTGTTATTTTTAGTCACCTCTCCAAATCTGCAACACTGGTTAAATATTTGGTCTCATAACACAGCAGACAAAAGTTGTGAATAGCACTCAACCCCAATCTACTTATTTGAGCTAAAATAAAAGGCAGGGACCAATCTCCTCATTACTTCTAAATAAAAACTGCATGCTAACTTTTATATTCTTGTAATAATTTTTTAAAAATCCTGTTGTTTGGAGTAGCACTTGGTCCCCAAGGAAAGAATTCCTTTCTATTTAAACAGATTTTTACTTTTGTTTTGAATCTCTCCTAGTCAGGGAAAACCAAACCTTGGTTTCTTGGTTTCCCATCCTTCCCATGAGCTTTCACCATCTGTGCCTGATCAGTCCCTGCTGTATCTGCAAGTACTGCAAGCATTTGTAAGGACTTGCAGAAGTACTTGCAGAAGGTTCCAGCTCAGGTTATGTTCTCAAGGCTTACTGGAATGCCCATAACACAGTTTCAGCTCTACTAGGCACTGCAGAATACACAGTATAGGATTTGTAAAATCAATTTACAACACCCGCACAGCCATAAATGCTAACTGCTCTTTCAAAATGGGAAGATGGGTGTTTTTCAAAAGTCTAAAGAAATTGATATTACTAATGTAATAAACAGATAGGAAGCCAAAATGGATGGAATAGTGTGGTTTTTTCTTCCTTCCACCATTCAGGATCAAACCAGCCTCTAGTTTGTGCACATACTTGAGCTGTTCTCTCTCCCTTCAACTGTGCTGAAATCTTCCCTGTGGACATTGTTCTTGGAGCAACGTGATCTACAAAGAAAAAGTCCTTTAAGACTGCAGATCTAGTCATACTTGGTTAACACACATCTTGAAAGAAAAGGGTCTATGTCCTGCAGTTCTGCAATAAATTGTTAATTGATGCAGCAATGCTGGTGGCGAGTGGCAGAATTTAGTCTGTGATTTTTTGATTTTTCCACATTTGTGTCATACAAACTATGCTCTAACTGCACTGGTGTGGAAGTGACCTCAAAAGGATTACTGATCTATGGGAAGAAAATAAAACTGGAATATACTCTCTCTGCTTCAAAAGTGCTATGAGCAAGTTAATACTTTTACAAGTGACTTCAAGGTAAAAGCTGTAGTAACAGCAGTATGCATCATCACATTCTGGAAGTTACCAAAATCTAAAAAGTTTAACTTGACTCCCAAGGAAAAAATTAACACAAAGAAGTTGTGCAAGGGACAGAGCAAATGTATCACTACCACAATCTTGAACACCTTGTCACACTCTGGTCCCTTCAAAAAGTAAAAAATGCAAGATCCTCAGTTACTTTGATCCACTTGCAGAAAGGCTCAGACAAGGAAACTTCCTAATGTCACTGGGCAAGACACATGCTGAGAACTTTTGTTCTAAAACAAACACAGGCAGGAATAAAAGAAGTTTAAAAGGAAATCAAGAGGTTAGAAAGCTTCCATACATGGACACCAGAGTAAACTTGTTTCTTACTCAATTAGATAATATAACTAACTCCACCCAGTGACATTTTATGGGTGCTAGGAGTGCTTGGAGAGTATAGATGTATAAAAGATGTAATGTACAGCTGTTAGTGTCATTAACAGAGCAAAAGGCAATTTCTAATCTCACTAACTTAGACCCCAACATGTGAAAAAGGAACATGCTGACGTGATGTTTCTAAGCTAAAAAGCAAACCATGTTATTCCCCCAAATGAGGAGCACAGGACAGCTGGCAGATTTTTGAAATGTTGATTAAAAAAAAAAAAAAGAATAAAAGCTGCTCTGCTCCCCATACTTGAATCTTTCCCAGGATAAATGGAAGTGGAGATAGGGCAGCCCAGAAGAGCATCCCAAATAATCTGCTTCAATCAGTCCTCGCAGTTACCAGTCCTTACTGGACCAGAATTTGCAAGCAGGCTGTGCCCTTTAGGCTTGCCCAGCTTGGGACAAGGCTCTTGTTGCTATGACCTCTGTTCCATTTCAGGAAATCATGAAGGAGCAGAGACACCTAAAAGGTTGGCCTTATAAACGTTAAATAAAATGGCATCAGTCCTAAATAGGTGGAGTGAGCTGGGAATGATGATACTGGGCTGGAAAGGAGAAATGAGGCTCCTGACTAGGACAGGGTTTCAGCAGGGAGTGAGATGCTCCTTGGGACAATCCCTTCCCTAAAATCTCTGCCATTTCCCAATTTCCCAGGCACAGCAAATATAAAAGCTTAGCTCTTGCATCACATCATACTCCACACAAACAGCCTTTGCGTACCCTAGGAGAAGCCTGTACCTGGGAGAAGCTGAAATCACTCCCTGCACTAAGAGCCATGGCAGACATGTACGGGACTTCCATTCTACGTTGCAAAGAGGTTCAAGAGCTTTGAAGTGGAGAAGGCCACACGTGTATATTATATTTCATGTTCTAAAACGAGGATGCCTTGAGGACAGCATGCATGTTAAATTTCTAGGTATATGAACAAATAATTTTAAGAAATGCAGGATACAATATCTAGCTAGTTTATACAATTTTCCATTTTGCTGGCCTGTAGAAAAGCAAGTGTTAAGTAACCAAAATACAATGCTTGACATCTTTTTTAGAAAACCTCTGCATCACAATACTTAAATATCTCATTATGTGCTTTTTAAAAGCCCACTTGGAAAAATTACATCATTTTGGATTTTCTCAACATTTGGTGTGTCTAAGGGCCCTATAAATAGCTGTTTGGACCACCTCAACACAATTCATGTATGCAGTTTTTCCATAATCCACTTAACTCTATTATTCAAATAAAGCACAACTGGATCTTTTCTTGGCAACAGGGGTTATGCAATGCTCAGTACAGGAGGTTCAAGAAAAACAGTATAAAGCCAAAGATGACCTGCAAACACTTGCAGAGCAGCAGAGTTTGTTTATATTTATTTGCGCTGTGTTTCCATTTCCTTCTCACCTAACAGCCACTAACTCCTTTTGCCTCTTTTGACCTACCAAACTATTTCTTTCTCATATCTTAGTACTCAAAGAGTGTGGCCAAGCAGTTAAACATCAATTACCAACTTTAATCAAAACTTTAATACAGTTCGATCCCTATGCTGCTAGGAACTACTGTTTCAAAATAAAATTATAAACCCCTATAGTACTGATGAGATTTTGCCAAAAGCCACTGAATTCCAGAGTTTTTTAGAAAACTGAAATAAGTTTCTCAGGTCAGAGATGACTAAATACTACAAGCATAACTATCTACACAACTGTTATTAATATGCTTCCTTAAGCTCCTTAAGAGCCTTCCAGCTGCATGTGAGTTGAATACTAATATATAAAAAATAAAAATATGCAATTCAGCAACGAGAACTTTGAATCTTTTGAAAAAAACACTGTATAACACTACTTTAATATACACACAGATATATATGCCTATATGTACCTAAACCATATTTGAGGATGAATTTCATTATCTGTATCTTTCTTTTCTTGACATACAGAATATATCAATTATTCACATAGTGTGATCCACTTGGGTAAACAGTTCTGTGAAAGATCTGAATTTGAGACCAGTGTAGGAAAAAGCTTTGGGATAAAAAGCATTTAGACGGATTCTTTTCTTCATAAAAATGAAGTTAGGGCTTCTGGTCAGTTCAGCACTCAACAGCTGTTTCTAAGGATCCCAATTTCATCTCATGCCTAAGGTTAATTCAGAACCTCATTAGCCTATCCCACCTCTCCACAGAATCCTATCCCTAACCCTTCCCAGGAGAAAAGAGCAACTCCAACAAAGCATAGTCAGAGAACTGTGTTAAAGCTTGGTAGAGGTCAACTGGGGAACTGCCAGCAGTCACAGCAGTTTGAGGCAGCTAATGGCTCTTCTCCGAGATGTCTTCTGCAGTGGGGAGATACCACACGGAAAATAAGTTCTGTCTGCCTTTCCACTGAATCACACCTCAGAAAACTCTCTTTAGCTTTCACCCAGTTCTTAGCTTTCACCACAGAAGGACTGCCATCAGCACCAGCAGTTGCAACCAGTACTTACAGACATTAGCATTTTAATTAAAAAGTTCCTAAAAGCAAGAATCTGCTTTAGCATCACCATTGCCATTCTCTTTCCAGTCTGTTTTCACTACACTGGTGAGATATTTCACTTAGTTGTTCAGAATGCCAAATCCAGAAAAAAAAGTATCTCCATAGTTACACTCCTCTTTCTTGCAACAAAGTGCCAGTTGTCCATGTCTCTGCTTTCAAATTTCAAGTGCCAAAGACAGTAAAAACGCCTTGCCTCAATCTTCATGACAGATTTGTTTCCAGTTTTTAGCTAACAGCTAAAACATACATTTTCCTCTTTGCAAGAATAAGAGCCCAAAAGGAATAATCTAAAAATCCAACTTGCAACGTAAAAGAAAACTTTGTGTAGAGATACATCTAGTCCGTAACACCAAAAGGGAGGATTCTGCCTAAATTTATGTCAAAACGAGGGAAATTTCAAAGGGTATATACTTGAAATAGGAGATATAAGGCCCATATAAATATGCAAAATAGAATCTATTAATACAATCTTTCAGCATAAAATGTAGTGCTCATAAATTATTGCAAGTTTAACTCCTACATTTGCATTGTACAGAAAAAAGAGCAAGTTATTAATTAAAAATTAATTACTTTATATATACACTTTCATTTAACACAAGTATGCCACTGTTATGTTCCTGCTCTTCTTTAGAAGACATTAGAAGACATTAATAAAGAGTAATTTAGAGAACACAAATCCAGATACCTTATAGAGACAGCACATGTTCAGAACATAAGCATACCCAAAGTTTTCTCCAACTGGACTCAACACGTCCCCCTACCTAGCACTCCTCATTATAATGCAAATAAGAACTGCACTGCTAAATAAGATTAGTCAGTTTGACTGGATGAATCTATCCACAGACAATATTATTGGCTAGAAAAGCACGGCTGGGGTTAGAGGGAAACCCACAAGTGGTTTCTGTTTGGTTTTTAACTCACATTTCTAGTAATGAGAAATTATATCCACTTTGTGACTGTTGCATCTTCTGATTTCTGCTGTTAGACTCTAAAGTCATAATTACATCTAAATGTTTGCTTTATGAAGAAGTGTAGGTTGCCCCTGGACTTCTGACTCACAGACTTACAAATAAAGCCTACAAGTCCTATAAAAACATAAATTCACCTGAGACATGCGAGTTCAACAGCTGATTCTTTCTAGGACCTGTGATAATTTCAGCATCTGTTTGAAGCACTAGTAGCACCAAATCTAGAGCTCTCCGCCATGCCTCTGTCTTGGCTGTAACATTATCATAAACCTTTAAACCCTCCCCGTGGCCAGCGAAGGGACCAGCACCATCCCTGAGCAGATCACCTCTTCTAAACTCTTTCAATATATATGCTGAAGGAGAGCCACAGTCAGCTGCTTTTCTGAGGTGATGATCGACTGAGGTGCACGCTTCCAACTCCGATGCAGCGGTGGTGTTACACATAACCACCAAAAGATACTGCTTCCAGCCGCTTGCTAATGCTTGGAGCACAATTGATTTATATTCAGTTGCAGATGCTGCCAGCCAAGGACTGTGAAACTCTTTCACAGCATTTTGATTTGCTGGCTGTAAAGGCTGTTGGGCAAGCATCTGAATGTGACTGAGGCACAAAAGCTCCACTGCACCACCACCAAGAAAAACCTTCTTGTCATTTAAAGCATGATGGAGTCGATACACTAAAGTCCAGAACTGGTCTTCAAGGAGCTGCATCTTTGAAGCTATAGTAGTGGTAAGCACGGCTGTGAGCAGAGGAATTCCTCGTGCTTTTATTCTGACTGGTACAAGTTCACCCAGATCCACTGCACGCCCATCGTGGGCCTTCCACAACTCCACTTGGGCCCCACTCCCCACACAAGAAGGATTCAGCTGGGTGAGGTATGTCACTGGCTGGGCACCAGTGACCTCCCCAAAGGAACACAACACATTCCAAGTCACAGAACTAACTAACAATATACTATTTGCTATGCATCTTTCCATTAAGTTTTCACACACATTTCCTTTGACCAAAACCAGGTTTACTTCAAAGTTTATCAGATTATCTAACACACTGCTTAGCCACAGGTCTTCTTCCTGGAGGTTAGGATGCTCCACTATGGTCCTCACATTACACGATCTGTTAAAACCTAAGTGACGATATTGCTCAGTTAGGTCACCATCTATTAGCAGAATCCGAAGGAGTTTGTCTTCCAAGTGTTTGATAACTGTGACTTGTTCTGGTGATACCAATGTGACAAAGCCTGGGGAGGCACAAGAATAGCTTTCAGGCAGGCCCGGTAAGCAGCATGTCACAATTCCTGCAACGTTAAACTGGGAAGAGCCACTGTGTTCTGCTCTCTCTTGCTGATATGTAAGAATGCTTTGTAGCGGTTTCATGCTAGTCTCATTTCCATGGCTCAGAGCCATTGCCAGGTGTCCTAAACCATGACATTCACATGAATCTGCTGATGGTCCCAGAAGGTATCCCTGAAAATTACCTTGCTGACTTGAAAAATGGCTTTTTCCTAGAGTGCTGAAGTACCTGCTATGGGTTAGCTTTTGTTTGTTACCGCTGGATGTGGTAACACCACTTCTAGAAATCACAGATGTACTCCTGTCACCCACTGGTTTGACAAGAGAAGCCACTGAACCAAAGCCAGCCAAAGGCAAAACCAGGTGCTTGTTAAAATTACAATCATCATCTTGATGGGAACGAGAATTTATTTTAATTACTTCTGGTACAGAAATATCTTTCTGAAAATACAGGAAAAGCTGGGGATTTGGAAGACTGTCACATCCAATTTGGCAAGTTTTGCTTTTAGAAGTGTTTGGCCTAACACTGCTAGAACAGAGCTCTTTATTTACATCGTGTATTGATATTTGAAGACACTGGACTTCCTCACAGCAAGAGTTCAACCCCTCGGACATCACAGATACTATTGCTGAAACTGGAACATTCTGCTGGAGGCATTCCATTATGGCATTGCTCCATGCACCAACGAGAAACAACAGGGTACTCATCCCAGTCTTAAACTCCTTGTTTTGTGCATGAATGGTTTCATTAAGAAGCTGTCCAGCAGCACTAGTTAAGTCCAAACTTTCAATCAGTCTAACAGCAGAACAAATCAATGTGCTTTGGTTGGTGCTTTCATCCACAATGAATTTACATGATTTCACTGGCCCCAGTAATGTTCTTCCAGCTAAGGCTAAGGAAGAGAGTTGCTGAAGTCCAATGTGTCGCCTTGCATTCACATCCCTGAAAGCCATGGGCAACAGGCAGGATCTGTGAACAGAACACAAACTTATTGCCCCATCCTTGCAGCACTCCAGAGCATATATCACCAAAAAATTAAATTAACAGCCTAACACTGAACACAACACTCCTGTGATGCTCTCTTAAACAGTTCTTTATCCTGTGCACTTCTTAGGAGATGTCAATGAACATAGTTGCTTAAATGGTGCATTGCTAAAATACCAGGGAATTTTTTGTTGCTGGCAGATAGTGAAGTGCTGTTAATTCTGGTGGTTTCTTAAACATGATACAGCACAGATTGTGTAAAAATACGATTTCTCTCCTGACCTGCTATCTGAAATTTCAGTTATTTGGCTTATTTAGGGCAAAAATTTATTACAGCAGAATGGAAAATTATGTGCAAAACCAAAGTGCTCTGTATAGATCCATCTGGGTAACAACAGTTATGCCACTGACTTTAACCTTCAAATCTGTAAAAGCATAATCAAACTTATTTTGTTCCAATTCCACTTCTTCCATTCAGCATGCATTAACACTTCATTAAATGTGCATGAAAAGAAATGCCACTTCTTCACACCTCACAAAGCGAACTATCAAAACCTTGAGGTTCTGATCTACTACTCAGTTTAACATGACAAGAATAAACCTTCTTTCCCTTGAAATCCTTTCCGCACCACAGTCCTGTGGCAGACCATATGGATTAAACTAAAGGTTCCTTTTTTCTTTTTTTGAATGTAAAATTATACACACCAAGAATTAAGAAGCTTAGCCATATACCTTTTATGCTCACATTCAAATCCTTTATTTCATCTCCCTATTCCAAATGCAAAATTCCATCCCACTCAGTGAAAGTATATCTAAATATTATCTCAAATGAAAATGAAGCGTGAATTTAAAAAGCAGAGCAGGCAGTCAGAAATAGACTTTTTATGCTGACAGTCCTGAAGTTCTAATCTAGCCCAAGCTGACAACAGAATTTCCCTTCAGTTACCAGATAATATTGAAGCACCAAAATAATCATTAACCAAGAAATTATTTTAATCTACAGTTAGCTGTAATCAACAATTTAAGGACTTTTAGATAAGCAGGTACTTTTAGCTTTAAAACTGCACTGGGAATGTACATCTGAAAACCTCCAACCAACCTGCTTAAGTGTTTTATCTGGAAATTGTTCTTGGCAATGTCTTGTGACAATAATCTAGTTTTGCTGTGTATCCATAGCAGTACTTCTAGTAATTATAACAACAATAATAAATGGCTCTTAATTGGAATCTTTACCTTAATATCATGGGCAGCTTGTTTTGCAAAAACAAACAAATAATTGAACTGATTAAATAATATTCATTGGATCATGCAATCCAATATGAAACATGTTTCCCCCACTCTCCCAAAACCTCATCATTCCATTTGATGTCTCTTAAGGATTTACTAAGACAGTAATTTGGGTTTTTTTTGTTTGGTGGTTTGTTTTTTTCTCCAAGATCACTGTTTCTAAATTCAAGCAGTTCTTGGTCACTTCTCAACCTGCTCTTATTTTCATATAAATAACAAATAACCAATTTGTGGTTCTCTTCATAAAAACCAGGAAGGAGCCAAAGTAACAACACTGCAAGGCCACTTAATGCTCTCTCAGTACCTAGATCCTTGGTATGTAGCTCTGGACAGAAGACCATGCTGCTGTTTGGATGGGAGACTACGGAAGGACTGCTGGGAAAGGGGTTTTCATTTTCCAGTGCTGTGAACTTCTTACTCCCCAGCCAGCCCCAAGCAAGGGTTCAGCTCAGCAGTGTAAGCCATTGCCTTGTTAGAATGGCATTTTAATTTCAATGACTGTGAAACCAAGACCAGTTATGAGACAGATTAATTAGAGTTAATGCAGCACCTTCTGTCAAGTCAATGCACTTCCACCAAACCTCAACACAGCTAACTGTAACTGCTTTGCTAAAATTCTCTCTGAAATTTAAGTTTAAAAATGCGCCTCTTACTTCCAGCTTAAACTCAGACTTTAAAACTATAGCTTCATTTTGGACATCACTCTGTACTCCTGCAGATCCACAAACAAGAACCAAGTGAACCCAGGGCTTGGCTGCAAAACCAGGCGAAGGCAGGGCATGCACTTACAGAAAAGAATGGTTTTATTTCATTGCAACTAAACCACAAAGTGTTCAGGTAAGTGTCACGACTTACCTGGTCTACCTCAGACCCAGGACCTACTACTAACGTAGGAAGATAAAGAGCTTCCTAGCTTAGTACAGCCGAACCCGAACGCCCACGAC
>NW_009913869.1:0-33522 GCF_000696875.1 Nestor notabilis | reverse complement strand
TCTGAAGGAGGCCTACAAGGATGCTAGGGAGGGACTCTTGTTAGGGACTATAGTGGTAGGACAAGGGGTAATGGGTTTAAACTTAAACAGGGGAACCTTAGGTTAGATCTAAGGCAGAAGTTCTTTACAGTGAGGGTGGTGAGGCACTGGAATAGGTTGCCCAAGGAAGTTGTGAATGCTCCAACCCTGGCAGTGTTCAAGGCCAGGCTGGACAGAGCCTTGGGGCACATAGTTTAGTGTGTGGTGTCCCTGCTCATGGCAGGGGGGGTGGAACTAGATGATCTTAAGGTCCTTTCCAACCATAACTATTCTATGATTCTGTGATTCTTTGGTAATGTCACTCATAGGCATTAGAATTCTGTACATGGGCTTTGTGGGTATAAGCAGCACAAGGCGGTTTGATCTGTACTTAATCTAACTACATAACCACAATCCTCCTGAAGCAATTACAAATTTTCACTACTGCAAGCACCACAGTCCCATCAAAATCAATCATAAAGTATGAATTTACAGTTTGGCCCATTCAAGAATCTACACTGGAACACCTGTATTTGATTTAAGTTTGTGTCTTGGGAAAAGGTGTTTTAAAAATAGAAAATAGTTTCCAGAATATGGAAATTAAAATGCTAACTGGAATAAAAGATATTAGTTCAAAAGCGATTTGGAAGTAGGTGTTCTACCTGGCCATGATAATTAAGGTAATAATGACACATCTGTTCAAAATAAGTTCAGGTTTTACCCTCATGAGGAAGAACTGATCACTGCTAGGTTTTCACATATGTACAAAGTCAAAAGTAATTATAGAGGCCTTATCCATAATTCATATTTCTTTGTGGATCTGACCCATAATTATTTACTGTATTTTTGTTTCTTCCCTGCTTATTACCTACAGTTTTATTTTAGGCTTAGCTAAATATTGGGGCACAAGCCAAGTTTTAGCACTACTTAAAATCATAATTTTCTTGTATTCCCTGACATCTTACTTGTTCTAGTCTTCTCAGTGTGGAGAGAAGAAAAAAGTAATGTAAGGTGCATACATACATACATACATATATATGTGTGTACATGTGTGTGTTTGTATTTATATGTATATGCATATGCATTTAAGATAGTAATTTGTGAAAGCAAATTTCATTTTAAATTAAAAAGATGGTGGTACTTCTTAAGGACTAGAGAATCATAAAAAAAATGAGTTGACATTTTGAAAAAGAAGTTCTTTCTTATGGATTACTTCTATTAGCACAAAATTACATTTTCTGAGAGAAATTTCTTGGGGCAGGGGTGGGAAAGGGAGTTGCCAATGAGCCACAGGTGTCACAATTCAGCTGTAATGGTACCCTGACAATTCACCTTGCAAAAGTTATCTTAAGCAGTGTCTCAGAAATGTCATTCCTGATGCACTCTCTTTTTCACAGGGAGAGGAATAGTTTTGTGCAGTACATCTCATAATCAACTTCTGCTTCTAATGGTAGGATACAGTTTTCAGTTCCTTATGTCTTCATTAGTTGTTACCTACTTAAAGTAAATTTTTTGCATGTAAGAGGAATCTAGAGAAATGGAAGTGGTGGTTAATGAGAATAACTGAGTGTAGCAGAGGAGAATAGTTGCCTCCCAAGGTTCTCCAGATCTTGCAGTGTAAAGGTTAAATCAGCTGCTGGGGTAATGCTAGAGCTGCTATGGCAGAAAGGTGAGCCCAAGAGAAAAGAGAGCTGCAGTGGAGTTGGGTTTTCTCCAGAAAAAAAAAAAGATTTCTAGCTTGGCAGAATATGCAGCTCTGCGTATTTTTATGCCCTCACCACCAATGTTTGCAAGGGAATTCAAGGTTTACATGGTCTTCCCTGAAGGAAAATATCTTCTATTAGCAGAGCATGGTCCTCATCTCTACCTGGCAGAGCAGGATGACAGCCTTCAGTTGTTCTTGTTGGTCAAATGCATGTGGTGGATTGCAGAAATACTTTAAACTGTTGTCAGGTGTAAAATACTTTCTCATTGCTTGTTGCTGAGTACAGGAAATAAGGACATTCTCCAGCCTTGGAAAGGGCAGCCCAGCTGGCACTTGGAGAAAGGTATCTAGCTGCTAAACGAAGATTTTCTGAATCCCAAAGGAATGGTGGCCAAATTCTTGCAGGTGTTGACCTGTAAGTTTAAAGAGAGGTGAAAGGCCAACTGTAGTCCCAGCAGTAGCATAGAGTGAAGGTCCACCCTGGCAGGAGGTTTTCTATTGCTGCTAGGAAGAAATTCTAGCCCTACTTTCAGGGTAAGTCTGGCTACCACTCTGTCTCTGCCTTAGCTTTCTAAGTACAATGGGCATTTCTATGCTATGGTCTGCTTGCCATATTTTCTCTGCCTGGTAGATTATGAAGCTTGTCTTTTTTTCTGTCAAAAGATGCCATAGTACATAAAACTACAAAGTCAGTGGGATCTCTTCTGGGCTGAGAATTTTCTGGAACATCAGCATTGCTTCTCCTTTCAAAAAAGAATTTGTATCTTTAGCCTGACTGGGACCTCCTTGAGTTTTTGTTTGGTGATGACACATCTCACCAGTATGAACATAATCCATCTGTAAGCAGTCTTCACAAAGACATAGTGATTCTGAATGGTCTTTCTAAAATTTGAATTTTCTTGTGTGGCTTGCCCATAAGGAGAGATGTAGCTAGGCTTCCACCCTAGTCCTGCTTTGCTCAAAGCTGTAGTCTGCCAGCAGATTTGTCTGGGTGCTTTAGATCCGTATTTTAAGTAGGGTAGTGTGTACACATAAAAGAAAGTGGTTGGGATGCTGAGTTATGGGAAGGCATATGGTAAGGAGGTGTTGCTTTGTAGAAAAAAATTTTGGCTAACACCACATCTTAGAGATGCAAGAGATGCCCTCCACTCCAGTTGGATGTGCAGGTTGTCTGTGTTGTAAGGGCTCTGGGGGACTTCCCACAGCATTTGGGGTAGGGAAAACTCACAAGTCAGAATGCACTTCAGGGAGCACCCACACAAACCTACTGAGTGTGGTCAGGAAAGACGGCTTCAAGGGTGCTAGGAGAGTTGTAATAACATGACTACAGAAGGCTCCCTAAGACGGGGAGTGTATAACAGTGAGCAGTGCTTAAACACCTGTGAGAAGAGAAATAACTCTATTGATCAGTTTGAATTGTTGAGCAGCATTGGGGTTTATTTATGACTCATTTTGCACAACAGAAGTTGTACAAAGTCAAATCAAAGCTTATTAATTAAGTAATGCCCCTCCTATTCACTGAATGAAATGGATGACTGCAAAGTAATTTTTCTGTAAGATGCCTGATAAGGCTATATCATAAAGCATGTATTTATACAGCCAAAAATGGATCTTAGCCAGTTTTTAGGTTTTGAGTATCTGACTTAAGCTGCTAAATGTTTATATGTTACTTATTGTAATGCAATATATCTATACATTTAGCCTTTTAAATTGAGTTGAGAATTTGGTCATCCTCAGTGTAGAACACAGCTTTATTAGGATTAATTGTCCAAAATAGAAATTTTCAATAATCACTTTCAAGAATTTTAACAGGAATTGCTCAGTGCCTTGCTGCAGAGTAACTTAGACTTTCAGGATCTGACCAGAATATTAATTCAGTCTTGAATATCAAAGCCCAGGAAAGGACAATACATTCAGACTAGTCAGTACTCTTATTCCCATAGCTGTAGAAGTGCTGTGTTTTTTTTATGTGCCAGTTATAAGAACAGACTCTTAGCTCCTCCATCTGGTTACTAACTTCACATTGTGGTTTACTAAGGGCTGATCATAAGGTAAACTTAATGTTGTGCAGTTTGTT
Source organism: Nestor notabilis (assembly GCF_000696875.1). Classification (NCBI taxonomy): domain Eukaryota; kingdom Metazoa; phylum Chordata; class Aves; order Psittaciformes; family Psittacidae; genus Nestor; species Nestor notabilis. The sequence goes on along the minus strand of NW_009913869.1, from coordinate 29,722 downwards.
GTGGTTTGTTTTCATTTTTGGGAGGGGGAGTGGTTTTTTTTTTTAATAAATTTTTTTCTACCTTCTGATTGTCTTTATACTTGAGACAGTACTGTTATTCTAATACGTTTTATACAACTTTCAGAAGAAATATACTGTAAAACAATGTAATTATCTGACTATATATTTGCTTGCCAGTCATACCTAGCATTCAGAAAATACTCAAGTTTTATTCAAAACCATGTCAATAGAGATGCACTAATCTTTTAGGACTTAGTAATGAAATCAATGGGAGAAGCTGAGACTGTTTATTATCTTGTGAAGATATTCAAAGTCATCTTATATAATGATGAAACAGTCTTTCCAAGAGCTCTCTTGAGAGATTAATATGGATGTTATGCTGCCTCAGGATAATATGCATTTTCAGTAACCGCCTTCGGAAGACTTCTTGTTAACAAGAAATACAAAAAAATTTTTTTTTTACTTCATGTTTAAATAACATGGGAGGTATGAATATGGACTGGCATAAATAAAGAAGGCTCTTACTTAGGCCATCACTGTGCAGCTGAATGCCCACATGGACCTCCTTAAGAAGACAAGTTTGTAGTGTCACACCCTCTTCTGCAGGCTGTTCTTCAATCCACCATCCTCCTTTGTTTTTCTGAGTGATTTTTGTGTGTTTATCAAATCTCTTGGGTTTTATTACTCAACATGCAGGTGCAAACATGCAGTAAACATTCCAGCTGCATACACTTAATCATAACTTAGAGCGCTAGACAACTGCTTTGTCAAAAAAACCCTGCCAAACAACAAAACAACAGCAACAAAACCACACTCCGCCCTCCCTCCCCTTCAGAAAAAAAACAGGGCAAAAACCAAACAAACAATAGGTGACAAAATGTTCTAAGATTGGTGCAGACAATTTAATAAAGCCTTGAAGAACAGGTTAGCAATGTTCTGTGCTTAGACATTTTATTGTATGTGAGGTGTTGATTTAATAAGCTTCAATATATAATTAAAACTTGCATATTTAGAGGCAGTGGTAAAATCTGTTGCCTGCAGAACTTGCTGTAGTAAAAGTGATAATTACAGGTAAGTAGTCTGGAATGACAGCTTTGCTGTCCATGAAATAAAATTAGTGAAAAAGCTTTCTACACCAGAAGTCCTACTGTGACGGAGTCATAATTGTCTTCCTCTGTTATGTAAGTGCTAAAGTAGAACACAGTGATCTAGGATAGAGGCTTTAGTATAAAGACACTGTTGTCTGAGATATTATAACAGCCAGCTGGCTCTACGGACCCCCAAGTTTGTTGTCGCTGTGCAGTTGTGTCCATTCTCTAAGAATTGCAGAATGACAAGGATGAGAGAAATCACTTCTCCTCATGCAAATGGAAATGCCCCTGGTACCTAGATTGAAACTGAAGCCATGTCAGATAGCTTTAATCAGGATGAGAGCTCTGACGGCATAGCACAATGAAAGGCATTTGGTAGGGGGGAGTGATAGATACACCTGACACTAGCAGAGAACTTTGTTCCTTTTTATGGAGCCTGGGCTGGCTACTGAACTCATTTCTCACAAAACCAGACATCAACACAGATTTTAAAAAAGGGCATGATGGAAAGTGTGGGAGAACGTATGCTGTAACTTACTGACCTGACCTGCCACCTCCTGACTTTAAGCATATCTCGATAAAAGCTGTTATTTAGTTTTATCTGTAAGAATTTAAATCTTCCAGTTTTAAATGAATAATGAATTATATGGTAGGTGGTACCATATAGATTTAGGATCACATACTTATTAATAAATTTGTGAACTAGTAGTTGACAGGCTGTTGTTTAATTAAATCCACTAGGACTTGATGATATTCTGAATGATTTTGTTCTCAAGTTTGTCTTGCTAGGCACATATAGCTTTAACCTAGACAGTTAAGTTTTCACAGTGTTTATTAGGAATGTGGGATGAAGTATGAAGCCGTGGAAGCTCATGATGACTGTAGTTCATGAAAGCATCACTGAACTGGAAATAAAGCCTTTTTCAGTGTTTAAGGAAACAAAGCTTTTCCACATACATGTTTTCCATTTTTCATATTTTTTTCCTAAGGAGAGAACATGACAGAAAGGACCTGAGCCCTAATATTGCATGTACTATCTCCAGGGAAAAAAATGATTAGATGCTAGTGATGGGATGAGGGGGAATAGATTTCAGCTGAAAGGGTAGATTTAGATTAGGCATTAGGAAGACACTTTACTATGAGGGTGGTGAGACACTGGAACAGACTGCCCGGAGAAGTTGTGGATGCCTCATCCCTGGCAGTGTTCAAGGCCAGGTTGGATGGGGCTTTAAGCAACCTGGTCTAGTGGAAGGCGTACCTGCCCATGGCAGGGGGTGTGGAACTAGATGACCTTTAAGGTCCTTCCAACCCAAACCATTCTGTGATATTGCACATGGTTGCTCTGCTTCAGTGTGCCTTGTATACATGTGAGGATGGGATACTCAGTGATGTTGCACGTACTGGGAGCCTGAGAGGGATCAGGATGCTTGCTGGATTTTTCAGACCCAGGAGCCATGTGCTGGACCCATTTCATGCTCCTGTTTAACAGGCACAGCTGCTGTTCTTCAAGTAACTATGCAAGGAAGCCTTTTAGCATATGAAAGTAATACCCTTATTCATGCTCAAGACAAGTTTTGCTAACAGTAATTCCTTGTAACAGTAACTGCTCAAGTCCATCAGGGTTGTGGTAGCCTGTGCCCTTCTAGATTTTAGTTGCTTGTGTATACTTTCTCTATAAACAGACATATACCATTTCAAAGTATCTTTGGATAACTTTCATCAATCACCTGGTCCTATGCATTTTGTAAGCGTTTTTTCTCCCTCGTTGGGAAATTATCTGTACAGTATGCTGTGACTTAATCTATGATTTCAGCCAAAATTTTGTATTTTGAGATTCTATTTTTGCCTACGAGGGTTGCTGCAATTAGGTTTTTGGGTTTTGTTGTTTTTTTGGTTTGTTTTTGTTTTTGTTTTTTTTAATGTGTATTCATGTTAATTATATTAATTTATAGAAATCATGTAAAAAATCTCTCCTTTGGGCACATGGTGTTTAAAACAGATTTTTTATATTTTTTTTTTTAGATTAGAGCAATTTATGTCAAAAGTATAAAATAGGTGTCTGGTCATAACACTGTCCTAGTGCTTTTTTGAAGGATATGCCTGATATTTCATTCAGCATGTGTCTTTCTTCTTTCTTCTTCTCCATTTTACTATTTCTGGAATACACCCACAGCTACACCTCCCACTGACTGGCCTTGGCTTTAGAGTTTGCTGGCCTCATCTGTGTTGTGTGATGTTCAGCTTGTTTCACTGCACCATATAGATAAAGAAGAATAAAGGTGTGTTCTGTTGCTTTTTTTTTTCCTTTTTCTTACCAAATGCAATATCAAACATTCAAATAATAGAAATATTTTTCTCCCTTAGGAAAATTACATATATGAAGAAATGAAGTCAAGACACTGTAAAAGGATTTCTAACTCAGCTACATTTTATGCCTATACCATGTGAAAGAAATACAAAATCTGTACTTCCTCTCCAGCTTCAAATCTCCTTCCTCTCCAGTCCTAAAGTTCTTTGAGATTTCTTTACTGCCTAGTCTGGGAATATATCATCTTCTTAAGCACCTCTTCCTTCTTTTTTCTGCTCACCTTGCTCTTTGGTTCCTTTGAGTGTGGGATTCAGAGATATTCTTGTCTTTTTGTGTTTTCTCTCCTGCAGATGATGTTTTCCCAATTAGTTTTAAAACCCACCTGGGAGAATTGATTCTTAATAATCACCCTACCCAAGTTAGTGTTTGTTAGCACTTTACTAGAAGTGATGCCCAAGTGAATGGGTGATGAACAAGTAGAAAATTTTTATTAACAGATCTTTTCATCTTAATATTAAGACTACAGAAATAAGACCTAGGCATTAACCATTTTATAGTAAAAATAGAAAACAAAGGGAACTAGAGTGATCTGAATGTATATAGATGACATACTGACCGACCCCTCGTACTTTATATAGACATATGAATTTGATTTCACTGAATACAGTGAAATTACACTTAATAATTTTGACTTTGGTTTCTAGTATTTTCCTGTGTTTCTTTTCTATGATTGAAATATTAAACTACCCAAAATATCTTTAACAATTTACAGCTACAATTTAAAGTTCAAAGTCTTTATATATAATTTCTCTGTAATATTATTAAGTGAAATGTGTTTAGAGATTTTTGTATTGTAATTTTTTGGGGTTCTTTGTTGAGGAATCATTATTAAGAAATTATATATCTCTGGTGTTTCTATGGAAACACTTTCACCTTATGCTAATGAAACACAAATTATGGGAAAATAAAGTCTTTCAGCATAGAAGAGGATCAAAAGAAATTTTTTTGCAGATTGGAAAAGTTTGATGCAGATACTTAGTCAACTCCAGTCTTTCACCACTGCTGTCAGTACAGATTCAGAAACGGGTCATGTTATTCCTGTTCAATGTTGAATTCCAGAGGCTTAATGAGTTGCAATGAGAATAAAATGAATATGCTGTTTACTGACATGTCAAAGTCCTTTATTTTAATCTGAGTCTAGCTATCTGGGCTCAGCGAGCCCTCTGTATATGCATATTTCCTTCTTCAACATAATATTTTTTGGGGGTTTGCTCTATCTGACACAATGTAGTTAACATTTACCCACTGTGATAATTTTAATCTTCTCAGCACTGGGGAGTAGGAGGTAAAAGCTGGTGGCACAACTATTGTAATGAAGAGATGTTGGGTTTATTCCCAGTTCTACCACAGGGATAAGTTCTGATCCATTTTCTTGCAAAGGATGGCAAAATTTCTTCTGACTTCTGTGACAATTGCACCAGCTCTTCCAGGATCTCTGAATCCTCTTTGTGTCCACAGAAGAGTGTGGAGTGGCTCTGAAATAGGGTACCTGTTTGGCAGTTAGGTGGGGAGTAGAACAAGCAATATCTAAATGTTCTTTATTCACTGCATTGAACAAAGCCCATGCTGTCTCCACCTGTGCTCCCAAGAAGATGCTGCTTGAGTACTGTGCTTTGGGTCTGATCTGAGGGGCTCTGCATGCAGTGAGTGCAGGTGTGATCCATCACTGCTGGACACAGGCTGCCCCAGGCAGTCATGGCTGTGAAGATACTACTCTTGCAAATGTTTGCAGCCCAGTGGTCTCAAGTTTCCTAAAAGACCACCTTGTACAAATTTTCCAAAGTGTTTTTGGTCCTGATTGCAGGCAGAGAGAAAGGGTGTTGTTGATGGTGCTTTGTGGGATTTTTTGCTTGACTTTTATTGGTTTTGGGTTTTTTTAATAGGTGTTGGTTGGGTTTTTGGGGTGTGAGATTATGGGCTTTGTGGTTTGGTGGGGTTTTTTGGGTTGTTTTTTTTGTTTGTTTGTTTGTTTGTTGTTTTGGGTTTTTTTTGAGTTCTGTGGGAAGGCCAAGAAGAAAGGTGAAGTTTGTTTTAAAAACTTATTGTGGCAAATTCTTCCCCTTATCACAACAAAACCCCCAAATCGATTCAAAAATATCAAGGAATGCAATTTTTTTTTTCCTCCTTTTTTGTAGGGCATGTTCTCTCTGACAGGTTATTTCAGACCTCTTGGTCAGCAGTTTCTTTTGAGTTGCATTACTTCCACAAGAAGAAATTTATGCGTAATCTACCATGCTTTGTCACTCATACAGTGTGCATAAGCATATAAATGGATATGTGGGGATGTGTTCTTCGGTTTACCTCTCATGACATTTAATAAGGACTAAAATAAACCATTCCAGCAGGAAATCTATTATTTTATACTATGTAGCAGATCAGATGTTCTATTATGTTTCTGCAGGTACAGCATCTCACAGTATTTCATAGCAAGAGAAAAGCATACAGTTACAGTAAGCTCTAGTGTGTTACCACTTATAGAAAAATGCACTCAGTGCTGAGCACTCTTTATGTGGTTCTAAATGCTACATATGCTTGAAGATACATATATCTTTATGCACTAATTAGTTTGGAAGAGTTGTGCTCTCATACTATTTGTACTTAAATCACTTTGAAATCACTCAACACTTAGATACTAGTTTCTTTATAAACAAACCAGGCAACAGAAATACCTACTTTATTCACACAAAGAATTGGCTGACTCATTAGGAAATCTGGAGCTTTGATGAACCATGAAACAGCTCCTGGATGAGCAACCATGAGATGGTCACATATGAAACTTCACAATATGCTAGGCTGCTGCCAGATGCCCACACAGATTTTTAATCACAACATGCAATAACTGTTAATCTTAAAAAAAAAAAACAGGGCAGTAGCTGAAAAGATCCATCAATAGTGGAGGGAATGATAAAGCTGCTATTAAAGTATTTACTCAGACTTTATTGGCCTAGATTTTGTTCATGCAAATGACATTAACAGACTCAAGTCCTTTGCAGTCACATAGGTAAAAGGAAAATATAACCTGTAGATCATTTAACTGCTGCTGAATTACACTGTTCTTATTTGTTAGAAAATGGGGTAATAAATTTGCCCTGAAAATGTGAAACAAACAGCCATCAGTAACCTCAGAAAGTCGCATTTGCTAGTAATTGTATTCAGCCAGAAATTTTCTGCCAATTCAGCCTCCTGCTGCCACCCACAGCCAGCTGTGTTTAGGAGCTGACAATAGTCAGAACGGTGATGATGGGGTTTTTGCACGTTAGGAACACTAAGGCTGAAAAAAATCAAAGTGGTAATGGGCTTAGAAAAAAAAAAAGAATTAATAAAACCTCCCAAATTCACAAATCATTAGTTTATGGTGTCTGTGTTTTCCAGGTTCAGAGAAACAGTAGGTGTTTGCTATCTCTTAATCTTCTCTATGTACTGTATTTCTGTTGCAGAGTATTTAGGCTGAGTTTCAATCATTGGAAAATAGGATATGGCTTCAAAGAGATTAAATATATGCATATATATCTCCCCAATAAATTGCACATTAAAGCAATGTGATATTCTGCTTTGACCTTTGGCTTTCCCTCATTTTTGAAGGGGGGAGGGGAGTGTCCTGGGTTTTTTTATTTCTAACGCCAAGTACCTTACTTAGATGTCTTCAGAGAGAAAAAAAAAGTCCAGAAGAGTCATAAATCATAACATTTTATAGAATAAAATACTACTTTTAGATCTTTATGGGTTGGTAGCTTCAGAGAAGGGATAAGAGATAAAACGGAGACTTTCCATTTATAAGATGTAGCTTACTTGCTAGATTTGCACATTCATTCAGTTTCAACCATTCATACTGCTGCAAGTTGAGGTGTAGCAAGGCTAGATTTATGGGTTAAGAGTTTCACCTCCAAAGGCTGGAAAGAAAAGCCTACGGATCAACTTCCCTAGATCTGGAGCAAAGGGATATGAAGATATATATAATTCTGGACCAGAGCTGAAGCAGGAAGGTTTTGTTTTGCTGCTTTACATCAGAAGCAGCCTAAATTTCAAAAGCTGATGATGCGGATATCTGACACACACACAAACAAAAAAAAAAAATAATTCTTTAATTCAGAATAATTTAGGTTATGAGGGACCTGTAAATGTCACCTGACCCAACCTCCCTCAAATCAGGAGATCTGGTATATCATTTATGGTTAAAAATGTATTCTGAAAATGTATGTATTATGCATTTGGAGTATTTGTGTACCACTTGGATTTGAATCTGTCATCCTGCTTACTCGTGGTATGAAAGTCCTTTTTTTTCATGCGTTTTCTCCTCAGCATGTCTTATATCAGTATAAGTTCATGTTTCATGTGTAGGGTATGTACAGATGTGTATTGGCTAGTCATGTTGTCAAGGCTGAAGGATTTACTGTTATCTGCTAACAGTAAGCAATACTTTGGATGGAGAATAGAGTGCCATCAGTTCATAGGTGGCAGCCAATTGGCCATTTTGGTGTCATGTCAAATAGGTCCTCTTAGGTTGCTTTCAGAGGTCCAGATCTTTAGGTCAGGATTTTCAAAGGAATGGTGGAAAATTTCTGTATCAAAGGAAACTTAGAACAAGTAATCAGTCTGTTAGTCTGGCCACAGATGAAGTTGAAGATTAAATGAAATCTGAAGAGGAAAAGTAACATCTGTTGACCAAAGGTGTTCAGAGGAGAATGGAACGGCCATTTGGGAAAGAGGAAGAGCTACCAAAAATGTGGGCATGGAAAGAGGGACACAAACATGACCTGAGGGTTAAGCAGCTGTGCTTTTTAGTGAATATGTGCACCAGTCGCTAATGGTGATGCTTGAGGTCTATGTTTCAACTGATCTACCCCTGTGCTTAAATTTTATGGGGAAGAGTTACTAGTGGCTTGCCACCAGAGATGGGGCCAGAGGGGAGTATTAGAACAGTGTAGTTAGATTTCAGAGACCCACATTGGTATGTAATTCCAACCTCCATATCCTGGAAATACTTTGGGCTATATTTTGGTTTCAGGGGATGTAGGAAATAAACATTCACTTAAACCATTTCTTCTCATCAGTGCACACCCTAGTGTAAGTAACATTTGGGGTTATATTTCCCTCAGAGCTCCAGCTACTCACCTGCCAAAGTGAAGAATTAATGTGACATGATCACAGCAGAGAATTGTGCATGAAAATAATGTCCCTCAAGCAGTAATTTATTTATTGTTACAACTGTTTCTAGTCATGTACAGAGCCTAAACTAATTTATTCAACCAACCTTTAAATATCTAACATTTCATGACAAAGACCACACTTTATTGCCAGCATTGTAATGCAAGAATTAATAAATATGCAAAGTTATCTGTTATTGCTCAGAGTAATGAGTAATGAACGTTTTGCGTATCACACTGTTCTTGTTTATCTGTCTTAGGCTGCTCTACTACTGAGATTATTTTCTGTTATCCTTGCTTTGTAATTTATATTTTTGCCTTGTTTTAGAAGTTCTCTCCTGTAAAAACTGCTGTATCTGTCTCTTGATCTTAAATGAGAGTTACAGCGCATTAAATCTGCTCATTATTTTTAAAATGTTTTGCATAGATGCTTGGTAATAAAGTATATCTCATGCACTGGTAAAGAGCACATTTTTTGCATTTGGATTTTGAGCAACATGTTCAAATCTGAGCAGAAAAAACCAAAAAAACCGAAGAGGCTGGAGGTTGGCTTGAGAAACGTTGAGATTAACCTAGGACTGTTTTTTTTTTTTTTAGCTCATGTGTAGTTGTAATCAGGGGAAAAATGTTACTTTTTAAGCTGATACTTACAAAAACTAGTAAGAGTAACAACCACCTGTTCCAAGCATGATTTTGAATGGTCTTGAGATCTTCGGTCCTGAAGCCTGATTTCCAGGGCTGAAACTCTCTTAATGGCAAAGCATCATTCTAAACAGCACAAATTTATTTTCTCAATATGATTTGAATTTATTCCTCACACTACTTGAACAACTTTTCCAGAAAATATCAGAGGCTGCATAGTTTTCTCAAATACCTTGTCAGTCTGTGGGTTATTTTTTCTCTTGACACGATAATATTTTGGGATGAAGCCTTGAAATCATGCAGGTTGTTCAGCCCGTGCAGTCTGTTATACGGGGACCTATTCCTTATTTTGCTTCCTAGTCTTTTTGTACTTTCTTACTCCTTTCCTATACTACTAAGTATCTGATAGCAGACTTCAGAGTGATGATTTTTTAAATGCTTAGTAAATTTGATAAATGGCAAATCTGTAAATGTATATACTTTTTAATCCTGTAAGACACCTAAAGAGATTCCTTCATTTACCGCTAAAATCCTGCAAACTGAAATATAACACTGGCCTAACAGTAAATAATAATACCCAAACCACGTATCAGCTCAGGAATTTGTAATACCTTGCTTATCTTTGAAACTGAATTGGGTTGGAAAATATCATCTCTGATAGGATCTTTCTGTATCTCCTGGCTGCTGGAGCCTTTGGGGTACATGATTGGCAGGAGAGCCAGGGTTTGGGAGTGACTGGCTGTAAGGGGAGGAAGCAACACAAGCAGGTCAGCCTGAGGATTTTTTATTTCGGATTATTTTTTTTTATTATTTTTAATTTTATTTTACATAACATAATTAGTTGCCAGGAACACTAGTTTTGCCTGCAGGTCTCAGAAGCTTCTGTACTAACCCCTTTTTTTATCCAGCTTGTGTCTGTTTGGGTAATGTTATCTCTAATAGTCAGGAATTTAGGCCTAACCCATGGAGAAGACTTAAGGTCAAGGTTCCTGGGAATGACAAGAGAGGAAGACAGTGTGAGGACATTTAACAGTGAGGAGTGGCTCCAGTAAGAGGGTGCACATCCACAGATGAGCTGTGCTACTAGTGGGAGCAATGGTTGTGTGGAGGTGCATTGCTTGGCAAGAGCTAGAGTAATCATGCTTTTACTTTCAAACTCTGCAAGTTATCACCCACCACACTGCTGGTGTGGTGATGGGTACCTCCACAGCCAGAGAGGCAGCACAGACAGGTGAACTTGTGTTCACCCATTCCCATCTGTTCTGTGTCCCTTTGTGCAGGCATGTCCTCAGCTTGGAAACCTTTGCTGCCTCACTGGAGGTTTAGGCAAGAAGGGAAAATGCTGATTGGTATTGGGGCAGACTAAAAAACATCAATCGGATGGCCCAATTCTGGAACAGGCACACAGAGGCTGTGGAAATGCCATCCCTGGAAAAATTCAAACACACCTGGATGCAGCCACAAGCAACTTGATTTAACCTTGAGGGTGACTCAGCTTTGAGCAAGGTCTAGATCAGGTGGCTGCTGGAGACTCCTTGCAACTCCAGTTATTTTGTGGTTCCATGATTTGGCAATCTCTGGCCTCCAGCAGCCTATCTGTCATCGCTTCCTTGTCACGGGCTTTACTTTAGAGGAAAAGACTTCTTTAATCTGCTTCAGCCAGATGTCTAGCTCTTCCTAAGAAAAATATTAGTATTTGGTCATGCTGCACAGTGCTTCTTCCCCCACCCCACCCCTGGTTTTGGGGTTTTTTCTTTTTTTTTTTTTTTGTTTTTTTTTGTTTTTTTTTTTTTTCCTTGGAGAAACTTTAAAATTCTTTTCTCTGGAGGTTTTGCTTTTTTCTCTTGTACGCATGTTCTCTGCAGTTGAGGTGTCTGTTTGCTGACTGCTGGGTTGAGCCAATGTGTTCTACTGATCACTTTCCTGGGATAATCATGTTGAAGGAAAGGTAGGATTGCTGATGTTACTGAGTCTGGCATCACCTGACATGTGGTGAATGGGGCTGCATGGTTGTCCCACACCTTGTTGTGGCAGCATCTGCTTCTAGTTTGAGACTTTCTTAGTAAAACATGACAAAATTCTTTAGGAATGAAAAAAACCAATCGTCCCCAGTTTTCCAAATGTCTTTAAATTGGAAAATAAAGAAAAAATGTTGGCGTTTCTTAAAAAGGAATTTCCAAAACCAGGTGTCAGTGATTCTTCATCGAAAAGAAAGCAATACATAAAACCTAAGGACTTTATGGAAGTGTAAAACAGGATCACCAAGATCATGTGGTGTTTGCTATGGAGTACCAGCAGAGTTCAGAGTTGAAGTTCCTGAGTTAGTTGGGTGTGCTGTATAACACTGTGCTCTAGATGGTCTCAGTAGAAATAAATGGTAAGGGGTGGAAGTGACACTACTTTAAAAAAGAAAAACAGAAATTCACATGGGGGAGGGTTGGGGAAAGGAACAGTTAATATGTCTATTGTAAAAGAAGCTTTGTGGTGCAAATCTATTAGTTTGATGGAGCATATTATTAAGACTTACTTGAGATATAAACATAAAAATTAATTATATATATATATAGGCCTTCAAAAAACATTCAACCTATGTTTCTCATTGAATGATCTTTTAGAAACCAAAACTTGAGGGTTAAAAGAGAAAGTCCTTTTCTACGTTAGAACAACTTTGCAGTGGAGGAAGGTATTGACACCCTGCAGGGATGCTGAGGAGTTCTGTGCTGCTCTGCGTATCTGTTGGTGTCCTGGAAAAAAAGATGAAAGGTGAGGTGACAAAACTTGCTGATGAGAAAAAATTATTCAGCATAGTCAAATGGAATCCAGCTGTGAGAGAGGAATCTTACACTAGTAAGTGACTGGGCAATAAAATAACAGAGGAAACTCAGTGTTGATAAAAGGCAGTTGAGCTTTCCTGGAAAAATAACCCTAAATTTACATACATGTCAAATATCTCTAAATTAGCTCTCAGTACTACAGGAAGGAATCTGGGAGCGATTTCAACTAGTGCTCTGGAAACATAACCATAGTACTCAGTTGTGGTCAAAAAAAGAAAATCAGGTGGTAGGAAGCTTTAGAAAAGGAATAAGGAAGTAAGCAGGAAATGTGGTTATGCCACTATTGAAATTCACAGTGCACCTGCATCTTGAACAATACATGCAATTTTGCAGTTGTACCCTTTCAGGTTTCAGAGGAAATTAATAGTAATAAAGAATGGAAGCAAGGGCAATGGGAAGCTTCTGTGTAAGGAAAGACTAATTAGATTAGGACCCTTTGCCTAAAAAGATATGACGGAAGGCAGATATTCTAGATATGATATAGCGTATGTCATGTAGGAGATGGGTAAGGAATATTATTCACTGTTTCTCAGAACACAGTAACCAGAGAACAGCAAATAAAATGCTCAGATATCAACTTGAAAATGAAAGCAAGGAAGTGTTTTTTCCACAGAACTCCCACTACGAGTCTTCAGGATGCTGTGGATGCCATTAGCTTAGTTGCGTTCAAAAAGCCAACGGAAGGAAAATTCAGGTAGGCTGTTATAAAGAGGAGACACCACTGTTGGTTTCCACTTTGGAGGATATGGAAGGGTGTTTCGCTGCACATGTACCCCATCATTACCCTCTGTCCCACACAAAGACTGGAGAAGATAACCATTCTATTCTCTTGTAAAAAATTGTTCTGCTGCTTTGGTCTGTTGAGGATCACACATTGCTACTACGCAAACAAATTTTGTAGTACCAATGTATAGACCATAAGTGTAACCCTAAACGCATTGAGTCAATGCGATCTTTTCACTGACTTCAAAGGGCTCTGCATTAAGACATCAGATAAAATCTCAGTTCTGTTACAAACTTCTCAAAAGTTAGATTTCAACAGGGGCAGGATTTCACATAAGTTCCTAGTTTTTCTGCAGAATAAGAGGAATGTTTCCATTAAGGCAGCTGAGTTTGAATCTTGAAGTTTTATGGGTGGAGGAGTAATAGACCGCATTTGAAAGGAAATAGAAACATGTTTGCCAAAATCTGAGATAACTGTGGATGCATTCTTCAGGATAGTTTCATGTCCTTCAGTCAGCCCATTGACAAGAACATTGTTTCACACATTCTTAGGTAATTAATGCTCTCCTAAACAAATTACAGCTCTGATTGAACAAAGATAGAACAGCTTTTCTGGACTCAACTGTCTGCAATTGCATCTTTTCAGCATTTTCAGGTATAGAACTTTTAAAAGCTGATGGGACAAAATATTACGGACCAAAATGGGACTAATCTTCATTAAATGTATACTTAATATGCTGTAAGTATAGTTTCCTTTGACTTATTTTGACTCTGCTGCTTTCCAGGACTAATTATGGCCTTTATGTATGCACACAAATAAGTAGAGCTTCTGAGCTACTTCTGTGAGTTCGTTGGCTGAGATACAGGGGGATTTAGAATTATAACTATCTTTTCAAGGGCCAGCAGACAGTTTAGAAGGCGCAGCTGGGAATGTTGCTCCCTGTTGCATGGAGCTGCTATTGCTGTGCTCCTGTTGAGCACTGAAAAGATTTCAAAGATGGCTTTGGATTATGCTCAGTAGTAGGAAATATCTTCAAATCGTAATATAGCCTCACACTTAAAGATAGCAAGCTGTGTTCATCTAAGTTATGAAACTGATCTATTTTGGAGAATTAATAAATCTTAGTTTGTAATTAAGCCTATTTAAAGCCATTTTTTCTATAAATAGCTTATCTGGGATAGAAGCCATCTATTATATGGCTGACAGGAGCACTGCAGGATAATAACACAAAAGAAGGTTCATTTAACAAATTTCGTTGGCTCAAACGGTATCTTAAAATATTTTCTGTATAGAAATAAGAGTACATGTTTAGTATAATGAACAGTTTCAACAAGCTAATCTAAGTTTTACTGTACAAAAATAGATACTGGAACTTCATCTAAATATGATACCTGTACATTTTCTATAGTTCCTGTAGTTTCTATAGTTCTAGATAAACTCGTAATCAAAGTTAGGCAGCTGTAATCAAAGATGTAATCAAAGTTAGAATGCCACGCTGAACTGAATCATCAAGACCTAACCTGCAGTTATCCCTCATCTTATGCAGGAAACAAAGCCTTTGCACTCAGTAATGCTGAAAAGATTTGTAAAAATGGCTTTGGATGTTTTAGTATTTTTCAAGCCTTTTATTTATTTCCTCTTTTCTATTATATGTCAAATTACAATTATTACAAAGCATACTTCCTAACACTAGGTAACTGATTAAACAAACAATGTGGATCAAAGGAAATTCAATAATTATGCATCTAAGTCTGCATCTAAGTTTTAAAACCCCCATGTTTTAAAATGATGAATTATTCACAACTCAAGATGAAATAGGGAATATTCCAACTTGTGCTTTTGAAGTGCTATATTAATCTAGGTCACTATGCACTTCTATAGTCTTTTCATCTTTGGAGATCTCTGCTACATGATCGGCTTGTGTCTCTAGATTTCTGATGGCGGACAGTCAAAAGCTGAGAGTTTTAAAACTTAGTTTAGTACTATTGTGATTCAGTTAATATTCAGGATTCCTAATGGAGCTGTGAATGATATGATCTTTTTTCTTTTTCCATTTTTTGTGACTCCATGACTTTCTTTTCTCCCTTCCATTTATTTTGTTTATGCATATTAGTTAGACAATTTTTTTAATTAGATACCTTCATCCTCAGGTGTTAATTTAAACCTTTTTCTCCCCTGCCCCCACTCTACACCAACCTCGTCAGGCAGCTTCAATGTAATTCTGTTATTTAGAACATGTATAATTCAACAGCTGGGTCAAAACTAAAAAACAAAAAAAAGAAAAATTGGTAGAAATCAGCTCCAGATGCAAGTTTTTCAGTCAGTCCCTATTTTTGTAAGATTAAAAAAAAAAAAAAAAAAAAGGTATAAAATAAGAAAAGCAAAGCTTGATTCCAGTGCTACAGATTTTTGTCTAATTTCGGATTTTTATGGTCCTTTCTTCAGGAATGAGGTATGTTTTTATTCAAAACATTTAAAAGGACACCCTTTATGACTTTCTGAGGGTAGTCTTTTACCAACCAAGTACAAAAGTAACAGTATCATTATGTCATTAAATGGGAGAGTCCTATTGTGCCTTCACCATAACAAAATCCGTTAATGATCTGTGGGCTAGCTAAATTACAAAATATAAAGGATATGCAAGAGGAGTTTGGGTGGGGTTAATGCATGCATGAAGATGCTGGGTGAGCGCGGTAAGATGGGAGCTGGGCTATATTGTTTATGAATGAGGTGTGTGATCCACCACTCAAACTGAGATCTGATCTGCCCTCAATTCCCAGCTCCAGTCTAAAGATCCTCTGGTTCGTCTCAATGCTTCCACAAGCCCCTTCCTCCATGCAGTCAGTCATTTCCTTCCTGCCTTTGAACCAGCTGTACCCCAAAGTTCATCCCAGATTTTTATTCCTGCTCAGGGATCCCTTCCTCACAACCTCAGATTTCCTCAGATCCCCCTTCCTAGAACCTCTACTGCTACCCCAGCGTCTTTCCCATGAACACACCCAATTGGACATATTTAAGCTTTGGGTTTTCACATATTGACAAGAACAAATACTGGTGTGTGGGGGGGTCTGTTTGATTGGGGATTTTAAGGCAGATGTATACTAGATAATGGGGTACAACTCTGACAGGTTGGAAAAGGAGGCAACAGGGAGAGTACTTTAATAGGCTGGACTTCTCATCTGGATCACTTACTCCATTATGATTCCAGGGGTCTTCATCACCAACCTCTTTTCCCTTCTTTCTGGTGCTGAATTAGACATAAAACCTTCAAAGTTCCTTAACTTTTGCACAAGAATCCAACAGACTTCAATGAATAGTATCTCATTTGTAAACATTGCAGTATGAGGTTATAATATGCTAATTACCTGCCTGCACAAATTGCTAGTATGACCATCCACAGAAAGCAGAGTGTGCTGAACTCAGCTGCTCCTCTCTAAATAGGAAGAAGCCTGCAGTACCAGCCACCTACTTCAACAATAAAATATTGCTAAAAGCCTCAGAACTGCTCACAATAGATGAACTGTGTATGCCAAATGGATGCATTAAAAAGAGACCCCAGCTCCAAAGATGATCACAGCAGCTTTGATTAGAGAAGACAAATTTTCTTTCTAAATCTATGATGATTGCAGCACCTGAACTCTGCACTGTTTGCCTGGACAGAAAGAAGGATTCAGCTTTATGATTTGCAAATATACATGGCATGGTCCTGACCCTGCTAGAACAGTACTGTCTGTGTGGCCTGTGGGGGAAGTCAGCACACAGGTGGGTTACTCAGTCATAACAAGCTATTTGATGGAGTTGTTATGCCAGCTATATCAGATCGCATGGACAGTCCAGTTAGGAGATTTTTGTCAAATATTCCAGTTCCTGTCTATGCAAGTAGAGTTGAGTGTTACCTGGATCTGTAGGTTTTCTACAAATTGGACTCATCTGTATTTCTCTGCCAAATTACCTCATAACACTTAACTACTTCCTTGTCTGGGATAACTCATTTTATGAATTTAATTGTTTATTACTACATGTGTCTTTTGAATACAAGCCAGTCAACAAAATAACCCTAATCTGTGCAAAATAATTAAAGGCTAGGAGGCCTAATCATTAGAGATGATCTATGAGCTTTTATATAACAAAGATTAACGATGCAAATCTGCTTTACACCTCACAGTCTATTCACCTGAAATTCTGACAGCAGCCAAATGCTTCTCTTGCTGTATGAAATTCTTAGAGACAAAAAAATTAAAATATAGTGTATACAGCTGTTAGGAACGGGGATGAATAACACCTCAAAAGACAACAGCCTTCTGAAAGGCAAAAGGAAGCGTGTCTTTCCCTGAGCACTGCCTTTCTCTAGGATTATACACATTAAGAAATCTCTGCTTTATGTGACATACCTTCTCTGTTTCTGCCTTAAATTAATTATCTTCCTACTCACCTTTACTTAGGATACTATTCTTATTTGATATCACGCCAGCAATATAAATACAGGCATGCAAATTGCTGTTATAATTTTTTCCTTTACCTTTTGACTAATTCCTTTTTCTAATAAAATAGTCATTACTATTTGAGCAGATGAAGCGCCAAGTGTATTTGCCTGTCATTAATTTTGTCTTTTTGCATATCAAGATATGGTTGAGCAGAACTCAAGAGCCACTCCAGACTTCAAAATAATGTTTTGTGTCCTTATGGCTGTTTCCACCTGAAGAAGACAAAGCAATTTAAAAACGTGAAGGTTTCAATCTCCAATGCTGCTTCTAAGTGACATCGGAATCAATGTGCTTATATGGAAGATATAAATGTGATGTTGAATGACTTTCCTGAAGTACAAGAAAATCTGTAACACAGGTAGGAAGAAATATAGATGACAATTTTTGACTCACTGTATTTGTGGGGTGTCTACAACCTGCTTCTCATTTTCTTCTGGTCGTGGTATTCTTTTTGTTTTGTTTGTGTTTATTTGGGGGTGGTGGTGGTGGTTTTGCTTTGTTTATTTTTGTTTTGTTGATGTTTTTAGTTTTTTTGTTTTTCTCTAATTACCACATATAAGGTATTTCTGGCACAGAATTTATTTGTATTTTCTGGCTTTCTTCCTGTACATAATTTGATTACTTCCAGCTGAGTAGATCTGGAAGATTCTTCTGTACTTTAGGTGAAAACAATCCCTAAAGAAATGGTAGGAAAAAAGATCTTTGCAAAAGTGAAAGAAGAGTGGTGATAGACTGGTTAAGTAGTTAAGTCTTCATGTGACATGGATACGCATATATGTGTGTGTGTGTAACAAAACATGACTGAATAACTTCCTTCATCCTCTTGTTTAGGGCTGTTCATTCTCTTGGTGCCAGGTGGACATTTTGACCATTTGAATATTTTTATTGTTTTGGGGTTTTTTTTGCTTTGTTTCCTATGGATGGTATCTATAGCAATAAATTAAACATGCCATGAGCATTCCCAAGTATTTCAGCCAATTATAGAATGGCTTAAATCTGGTAGATTAACTTGCCTCTCCAAGGAGGAGCTGCATGCCAACTGCCTATTGGAAGGGTCTGTGGTGTACACTAACTCCTCAGCTGTTGTCAGGAACAGATTAGGAGAGTGTTGTGTAAAAGATGCCAAGAGGTATCTGGGACCATTTTAGCAGTTTAGCAGTAGATGTTCCTGGGAATGCTTGAATTTCGTGGTGTAGACATAACCGGTGGAGGAGTGACATGCAGTCTGAAGGATGGTTCTGTTTTCCTCAAAACGCACCCAATTGCTTGTGTTTTGAGCACATCAGTAAGAAGCACTCAGAGCAATATGAAGTAGCTTTGGTAGATCTGAGGGAAAAATATGCATTGACTACTTGAAGCATACATGCAGCTTTGATCCAACTACAGAAGGTTCACTGCACATAATTCTTCATATATTGCCTATCTCTGAAAATACAATGATAACTTTTGCTCCTATTGAATTCCCATGGAACTAATACTATTCATTAATGAGATTTCATGCACAGTAGAAATCTTACTGGCAATTAGATCTTTTAGGCCTCACAGGTAAAATGTTCAAAGCTGTTTGGCACACATCAGTAACCTGAACTGACACCATCATTCCACGACTACAGAGAAATATGAGCTGGGTCATCCAGTAGTCCATTCTACCTTTTACTTATGATTCTGCAAATGATGCAGGCTTTCAAAGGTATGCAGTGCTACATAACAGACTATTTTTAATGCAAAGCAATCTATTTCAGGTAGCTGTGAGCTCTGAAATAGGACTGAGAAGAATGAGGTTTTCAGTGAGACAGTGATCATCTGGCTGTTTGCTACACTGAGTCATGAGATGTGCTGCTGTGAACTCAAATCAGTTTTATATGCACAAAATCTATTTCAAAAGACCATTAACTAGGAGAGCACTCGGGAAGCTTCCCTTCCTAGGGAATGCTAAATGTCCTCAGAAAATGAGCTTGGTCCCTGTGCATGTATAATGTTATTTAATTGTGTGCTCACTTTTTTATTTTTCCTCCCCCCTCACAGGATGACCACTTTCTCATGCTTTACATAGCATAAGTGCTGATCCCTTAAGCAACTATTTTACTATTTCCATTGTGTCCCTGCTCTGTAGTGTATGTTGTACAAGCCCATATATGAAGACAATCAAATTAATTTCCATTTGGAAAACTTTAACATTTTCAGTGACTTCTCATGTAAATTTTTAATTTCCCTTGAAAGTTATGGCAAACATTTTCAGCAGTACAAGAAAAATTAAGTCCATTTCACAGGGAAGTTCAATTCCTGATTGACCTCCAGTTTGGGTTCACCTGCCTTTTGAAAGTTAAGAAACATTGATGCCCTATTGGAGTCTTTGACCAGGTCTTCCCAATTCGGCAGCTGAGCTTGCGAACAAGTCATCGGGAAACCAGCCAGCTATGGGACCTGTTAGTTCTTGAACAAAAATGTACTTTAAATTATTAAAAAGGTGGGGATGGGTTTGAAAGAGATTTATCTTTTGCTGAAAGTTGTCTGGCCACCACTAATTGCAGAATACTGTACAAACAACTCCAAGTACTTTATACACAGCTTTGAGCTTTGCCATTTTGTGAAGAAAAGAAAGAATTGAACAATATTACTCACCATCTCTTGTAGCTTTTCTTGTGGATAATGAATATTCAGCATGTTGTGTTTCCAGGAACGTTGCTAAAAATAGCATAGTATCCATGTTTCAAAAAGTGATGAGCATAACTGAGAATGACTTTAACGCTTCTCCTTCCTCTTCAGTCTTGTTTGTTGACTCCTTATATGATAACACTTCTGCTCGCCATCAAACTGCCACCTTCTCAGCAGAAAAAAACCCAGGGAAGCATGAAGGCACAAACATGTGGAAAAGTGAGGCTGGAGGGAGTTGCAAGTGTAGTTCCATCTGTTCTCAGCTTTGTGGCTGGATGAAATATACCTGAGGCACCCCTAGCATATTTTCATCTAACCTGTTCATCAAACCTCCGGAAACACTGCAGCTGTGCCAGTGCTTAACACTACTTGTATTTTTCATTATATGTAATTTGCAAACAAATGATGAACAAATGCCAAAATCTCTATAACTACCTTTTAACACTTTTGATCCTTACCTCAGTGTCCAGGGTTTACAGAATCTTCAGCCTTCTTGTTTCTTTTCAGCAGATCCTCTCCAGTTTACCACCTCTTTTTGTAAATTGTAGTGTGTGATTCAGTCTTCCAGGTGAGTGCTTCCCAACAGCAGCTACCCTCAGACAATCTATACCTTATCTGAAATGGTTTCATTGTCTCTTTTGCAGTAGGGGGTCTAGTAATCCAGTATGAAATGTATTCAGTTTGCCACCTAATATAACTCCCTCACCCCAGACCCTTCCTCCCATACTGCTCTACCCAGGTTATAAACTGCAGTTTGTATTTGTTATTACAACAGCAAGATTTCCTTTACTATATTTTTATTTAATTTTGTCCTGAGCGTATTGAAAATAGAAACACCTTATGTCTTCCTGTCTGGCTTTATGGATTTTCAAGACAAAATGTTTTCTATAAATGCACTTTATATCATTTTATGTTATAAATGAATTTCCAGAAGGTTCAGGAAAGCTTTATGAAAGATCCGGTCAAAGAGTCATAGCATGAAGGCACTCTTGCCATTTCTAAATTAAGATTTCAGAGAACACAAGGGATTAAAAGATGAGATGCACCCAGTACAGGGTTAAAGCTGATCTAAAGCTTAATTAAATTAAACCTGGACCCCCTGAAGTCAATAGCACTTTCACTAACTTCAGCAAAGGGTGAATATCACCTGTTTAACTTCAACAGTGTATGACTATGACAATGACAAAACTTTTCCATTACCAGTTTTAGCATGCTAACTCAGACTAGGTATCACTGAATGTTAATTGCAAGCAAACGTCTGGCAAAAAAATATCTACTCTAGTAGAATCCCTTTATTGTCTACTGCTCTAACTTTTTATACCATTCTAACAGTTATTTTTAGCCTTTTGCTTTTATACCATTCTATTTGTAGCCTATCATGTTTAGTTCCTGACTTATAGTTTGTTAACACTGCTTGCTTTCTCACAACCCATCCCAGAATAGCCAGTCTCTTGTCTTTATGCTCTCTCCTTCTCAGCCAGGTGTCTTGGTATCTTATGCTCTCTCCTCCTCAGCCAGCTGGGCTGCTCTGCTTGATTGTACTTTGTTTCTTCTCTAACTCTTTCTTCTCCAAACAAGCAGTTACTTCTCTTTGGCAATAATCATATAGTTTCCATTGTCTCCCACAGCAGCCTCCTTGCTGACTGCTCCCATTTCACATGTCCTTTGGTATATTACATTCTTTCTTCCGCTGGTGTCCCAAGGAATTTCTTAACCTTTTTCAAAGTAATCAAGTGGCATTTTCATAGTGTTTCTGTTCATTAGGATCCAAAACCTCTTTATACCATAATCTTTCTCTATTTTCCCTATCCTGCACTACTAGGGAAAAAGCCTCTAACCAGGGAAAAGGACATAAATGTAACCTATGTGTGGGCTAGCAAAGGCCAGAAACAGCCCCTTTGTCAAGGCTGAATTCCATTCTATCATCCCCTGCAATCTCTAACTACTCCTTATCCCCAAATTTGTCTTTATGAATCATCTGAAAATATTTTTTATGTCTTACAACAGCCACTAGTGTATCTTACTACCTAATCTTTTCTCTGTTAAAGAATCCTTAAGAGGATCGTTGCCAGTCAAAGCATTGCATTTTCACAGTCAGACTTTGATTTTTCCACCCTTTGGGAGAGAGAGACCTAGTCCTAGAAACAACCCATACACTCTCCTCAGTCAAATGGTCAAGGACTATGATTTTTTGCTCTTTAATTCAAAGAAGTATTTCTGCCAGCCTTTGAATTTCTGACTGGTTTTGTGAACATAATCAAATACATGTGGAAAATGGGAGCCTCAGGTTATATTTGGCCTGTAAATTGAGTGTGCATACTCCAGATGTTGTCTCACTTTATGATTTCTTAAACACTTGTTTATTTTCATGACTAGAATTCTGTAATAACTTATTCGGTAAAATTATTTTTCAAGAAACTCTCTTTTGTTAACGTAAGTTATGTTGCTGTGATTCTTTTGTCTCAAATCAAATAAATTTTAGTTCCTACTGTTATGGTTACCATTAAAATATAAAATATCAATAATTAGATTTTCTAAAAAAAGAAAACACTTTATACTTTTTTTTTTTTCCCATCATACTGAACTGGCAAGTTTTTCATGTTCCCTGGAATCTCACTGCTCTCTCTCAGTTGGTTTTGATGCTTTGAAGCAAGGACAAATATAGGGTCTGAGTTAGCACAGTGCAGAATGACAGCTTTCACTGACTTCAATAGCTGTTACTGCTCATCATTTTTAAAGATCAAGCTACTTGTGTTGACTGTTAGACAAAGATAGACTTGGTTTTTAATGAGTTTTGTCCTTCTAAGGAGTCATATGAAAGCTATTAAAGTTATTCTAGGAAATACTGTATTTCTCTACATCAGAAACTTCATTACGTAAGTTTAACACTTTCGTTAATATCAGGTAAGCATAATAAATTCTTTAGCAGTCCTTATCATATTTGCAATCTCTCTGGCTGAGCAAGGACAAGACAAATGACAGATTTTAGAGCTCTCATCTTCTGGCATTATCTTTTTCTCTTATATTAAATGACCATACTTCTGCATTCAAAGTCCTACGCTTATTTTTGCTGTGCCAAAACCTAACAGAGGCTTCAGCTAGCCTCTCAGAGATCTAATTGTTTCTCTGTCTCCTTTATTACTCAAAGGTTCAATAATGAACAATAAATAGCTTGCAGTGCAGCAAAGCTGTTAAACCGTTGCTTAAATCCTAAGCATCTTTTGTGCTTACACCTGTACTTAAATGCTTTGCTGAATAGGGATAAAGTGTTGATCTGAGGACAGAACACATTGCCTGGAGCCACAGAAATTCTTAGTTTCAGTACCAGAATTAGAATTTGAGTTCCCCATTCCCAAGCACAAATGCAGGTCACTAAACTGTTCTTTACTTCATAGTGAAGTTGATTCTACTAATAGGAATACTCTTCACTGGGGTAACAAATCAGAAAAAAATGATTAGATATGAAGGATACATTTTAATAACTAGTTTAATGCATCAGCTCTTTTTTACTCTGTGAGAAATTTACATTTCTTATGAAAGCAGAGACACTATATTTCATAGATTTATCTTTTTTTCTCTTGCTTTTATGGCTGGGAAGATGACGAGGGGGTGCAATAACTTTTATTTCCACATACCTGTGATAATGAAAATTTTTAATTTAATAAAATTAAAGTAGGAGTTCTACCTTACCAGCAAAAATTATTTCTTCTCACAGAACCTGAAGACAAGTGGGTGGAAATTTGTTCATGTACATCATGATGTACAGATCACACAATGAATTGCTTGTTTCTTTAAAGTTATATCCAGTTAATCTCGGGACATTTGAATAACACAATCACACCCACACACTCAGCTCCCATTAGAAAAATAAAAAAATTGTTTCCAGCTATTGCTGTCAGATTAAGTTCATCTTAATAAAATACAAAAATAATATTCTATGGCATTATAGCCACTGGAATTATGGAATTTAAAGAATGCTTTAGAAATCTTACAAATTCTCCCTCTCAACATAGTTGCAGAGACTACATTTCAGCTCCATGCCAGCAAATGTAAGTGTATTCATGGATGATAAAGGCAGACATCAATTATTCAAGGCTGATGTGTCTGATGAAGGATGCTTAAACATCCATCTTCTCATCACCCAGATGGAATCTGTATGCTTGTACTATGATGAAGATAGATTAGGCACAAATTCAGTAAAGCACTTGCAGGTGTGGATTTAACAGAATAGGGGGCAAGAA
Source organism: Nestor notabilis (assembly GCF_000696875.1). NCBI lineage: Eukaryota > Metazoa > Chordata > Aves > Psittaciformes > Psittacidae > Nestor > Nestor notabilis. The sequence continues at coordinate 5,539 of NW_009913869.1, read as the reverse complement.
AGAGAGGAAGGATTTAAAAAAAATAATCTAAAGATGAAACACAGTACCTTGAATTACATTCATAAAGAAATGGCTTTTGGATTTTCTATCCAGACTAAGAATTCTTGTTAATAGCTAGTTGCCAAAACAGATGCCCTGATTAATGAGAACAGATGGATTTCTCCAGAGGGTCTGCAGATTTAGACAGTACTTTCACTAAATGAAATGCTAATGATCTGGCACTGTGCATCTCTGTGTAGATTAGACACCAGTAATATTATTTTATTTGTATCTGGTGGAGTTGGAATGATCCCTTTTATAATTTTCAGATATAAAGTTCCAGTATTTTGCATCACCTCCACCTCACTAAAAGCTGTACATAAATGACACAAATGCGTGTGTGGGATTTCACTGCTTGTGAACTCTTTTTTGGTAGATTATACATTTCTTACAGCTTCTTAAGATCTAGAGGAATATCTGGGTTTTGCATTTTAAAGATACAGTTTCCCAAGGCAAATGAATCACTTGATTTATTCTGGTAAAAAATAAGTTTACATGAAAAATTTTCACTGTCATGAGGCGGAAGCTAGTTTCTTTGAATTTCTTTCACCATAATTTCCAAGTAAAATTAATCTGGAAATTTTGTAGCACAGACATTGTTTGTGAAACTGTTCAGTTTTGTTCTCAAATCTGTCATTAATTGATATTTCTGTTACTAAAAGAAGTAGCTCTAAAGTAGCTGACTCAAACCTTTCTCCTCTTATTTAATCTAAAAATCTTTGGTGAAATGATTTTTTTTTTTTTATTTTATTTTTCTGATTGCCAGTATGGCTATTCCAAGATAAATCTGCTATTTGCACAGTTCACACCTGCCTAGCTATATCCTTCTGTCATCTTTTTTGTTCCTGGAAAGACTGTGAAGAAAATAACACAGAGTAACTCAATTATTTATATGGATATTTTAGAGCTAATCTGTCTTCTCAGTAAAAAAAAAAAAAAAAAAGAAAAACACAACACATTAAGAAGTTCATTAATCTCAAGAGAAGGATCCCTAGCTGTTACTTGTTTTAAAGAACCTGCATCTATAGTCTAGCAGATACATAAGCTGCAAACAGGTGATTTTCACTTCTCAGCAGTTGTTTTTGCTAAATGTGATTCCTTTCAGAATCATAAAATAACAGCAATATCCTTCAGGAACAAATGTATGTACCAAAGGTTGATGTAAAAATTAGAGACTAGGACTAGAAAGTTGACAGGACAATAAAACAGTATAACAAAGATAAAGGATCTTGCCATTTACAATCATTATAGTGACTGACTGGGACACTTGCCACTGAAATTTCTCCTAAAAAACCACAAAAAAACCAAAAAAACCCCAAATTCCTATGTTCTTGTACTGAATACTGGCACAGAAAAAGAGGAGTCAATAAAAGCCAAAACTGTCGGTAAATTTGGGGCAGCAGCGTCTGAAGAGAGATCTCCTAATAGCATGCATTAGTGCTGTAAACTCTGTCCACAGCTGAGAAGTGCCAGCACAGCAGGGAAGCATGAGAATTTGTTATAAGGTCTCAGAGAATAGCCTGGCAAATGGCAGGCAGCTTCATTTTGGTCTAATATCACTGCACCATCAATGACTTGCCAACCTGTTACTTTCCATAACATTTTGTCAAGAGTATAAAATTTGTGGCAGACTCTTTAGTCCATGGTACTACACTGAGGAAGAGAGGACAGCTCAAAAGAACTTCAATTTGATGCAGAGCATCTTCAGTTTCTGTAATTTAATTAAAGAAATTATTAGGAGACCACTTGGAGCAGACATTTGATGATGACTTCCCTGTTGGAATTAATTTTCCATTCCAGCTGTCTTGCTCCTTCTAAATCCATTTCACGGACACTCCAGTTTCTGTTACTCTTCTTATTCAGAGCACTGTGTGCTGTCTTACCATACACTGTACTGAGATCCAAGTTGCACTGACACTATTATATTAAACTATATTTGTACTCTCAAAAAAAAAGTACCACGTTTGACAGGTTCTGGATGCTATGAATTCATGCTGATTGACATTAATTACATTTCCTGCCTTTAGTCACTTATTAATCACATAATCTTATTCATTTTTCTCCTTCTATGGAGTTGTGTAGGACTTCAGATCTGATGGAGGAAAAAACTCAGAATAATGCAATGTGGGATGATGTGGTTCCAATTTAGTAAATGGGCAGAAATACCAAAATTCTGGAGCTAAGTAAGTAATCTTGCCAAAGAGCCAGTGAAACTCCCCTGTTCCCGTCCCTCATAGTAAACATAACAAACAGTCAAAATTCATCTTCAGCTCTTCACTGACACTACCTGGAGTACATCAGGACAAAGTCTGGCTTTAAGCTAATAGATTTTAGTTGTAGTACAGCAAGCTTGTCCACTAGGAAAAGGGATGGGGTCTGAGTTCTATTGTACCTTATACTCTGCCTAAATCCATTGAAATTCAACACCCTTTACTGCAGAAGTGGAATATGGGACTCTTTTTGGTACTGGTGCTGAAGACCATGTGCTGCTTAAGCCTCATTAAACATGATGTGAAGAGACTATGTTGTGATAGTGAGCCCTGTATGTGACAGTGGGAAATGTAAATCTCTTCCTTTCTCTGTAGCAGTCAAAAAACATCAGGAAGTGGGTTTTGTATTTGAACTGAATGTAGTTATAAATGCAGCCATCTGTGCTGTTTGCTTTCCTGTCTGCCATTAAAAGATGACAATAGATGAAGCCTGACCATATGATATTTATGCTGTATTAATTTCCTGATTGATGTCACATATGATTCAGGCCAGCAGGGTGAATACTGTGGATCCTTGCCCTCTCTTCCCATCTCAAAACAGTGTGGAAATATCTTTCAGACTGTGGATCTAAACCTGTGCAGTACTGGAGTCAGACAGCACCATCCTACCAAGACAGCTGTCTTCCCTTCATGAGACAGCAAGTTTTCATACAGAGGGAGCTCTCCATAATGTTTCTGCTGAGTGATGGAGTAGCTTTGGCGCTCTCTACCAGTTAAAATGCTTCAGGAAGGAAATTCATCCTCCCTGAGTTTACGAAATTGTCTATAAAGGTGCCAGGAGAAAAACATTTATGAAGGTAGAAATTAAACTGCTGGGAAGGAAGAGGGAGCTTACTCTGTCAAATGGCCATCTTGTAGTAAACAGCTTCTTTGGCAAATTACCATAAGAATTAAAGGAAAACCCTTAAATTACCACCTGAAACTAAGACACTCTACCAGATCTGATTTATTCTAACATTATCTGCATTGGCCTCTTGCATGGCAAATTGTATGTACAGTTTGCATCACGTTAAGATAGCTGAAGCACTGAAGAAAAAGTTAGAGTATAAATTACTCAAGTCTCTCTATCAGGTTGAGTATCAGCATCAATTCTAAGGCTTTGGGACACACTCCAGCAGCTTCTGACATTTATGGAAAGAATGCTGTGGGCTTTGATATGTCTAGAAACTCAGCTCAGTCCCCAAAAGAAATATAGTAAGAAAGAACCAATTCTTATAACTAGATAACAATAAACGCAAAACCAGTATTTAAACATTTCCATGATCATAGTTACATGAAAACTGCAAACCCAAACCGTTTACAAGGAAAACCCATTATTTTTATTTTTATTTTTACTCTTATTTTTATTTTGCAAACTCAACCCGTTTACAAGGAAACCCCATTATTTTTATTTTTATTTTTACTCTTATTTTTATTTTGCAAACTCAACCTGGCATTGGAGACCCAGGTGGATATTTTCCAGCTCATGCATCAGCTTGGAAAATAAATTGCAAACAAGCAGCTACCTACAGCTTGGCTAACAAGTCTGTAAGTGATGCATAAGGCAGAATTTGAACCTAGCTCTCATTCTCAAAAGTTTAATTGGCTCCCTGGGGCAAACTGCCAAGAAAGGAAACAGATATAACTCTAGATTTGAGATGGTATAAAAGCAGATTCAGATCACAGGAAACGTAAGCCTCAGCTCTCCAAGTTACTTTATTTGTACACCTTGAAAGCAGGATTTTATACAATTTGTGAGTGCACAACAAATATTTATTGTTTAAAAGACACAGTAAATTGCTGGGACTAACATGGTACTAGGTCAGACACTCAGAGGCTTACCCCATCTTATCATTAGATGGACAGCTAAAGTTTAAGGAGACATCAAGGGGAGAACTTTGCTACTTGAAACAGGCTGATCCTTATTTTCTGATTTTTGCCAAGCTGTTATTCTCACTCAGAGTTTGCTGGGGAGGTTTTTGGTTTTGGTTTTTTTTTTTTTTTGGTTTCATTTCTTTCCTTCTCAGGTTCTTACACCTTTTCATGTCAGCATTCATCTCCTGAGACTTCAAGTTACTGGCTATTCAAATCAGCCCTCTTATTCTAGGGCTTTTTATTCTTACATGGTCTTGCTTTACATGCTCTTTCAGTTACAGATTGCTAATGTTTTTGACAGTAAAACTGAGCCAATGTCATGTAACTGAGTATCATGAAACTGGATCCTTCCTCACAAAGGCACAGAATTTCAAGGAGAGGCTAAAGAACTGTAGACAACTCAGTTCCTATTTCATCTGTCCTTGTGCCATCATTTTCTACAGAGTTTCTGAAGGGCCACAGTTAAGAAGATCAGGATATATGGAAGGAAAGAAAGAGTTGTTAAAAGAAAAAGATCTGTGAGGATCTATGTACATTCATAAGTAGTGCTGTCTGATAAAGCAGATCTTTAGAAACAAACAGTTGCTGTCAGGAACCAGATTTCTATGCCTGTACACATTTGAGGGGTTACTTCAAGTTAACCCTATTCTACTTCAGTGACTCAAACTCCCACCATTGACTGAAGTGTACTACACGGGCAGCATGGATGCCTGCTTTAGTTTCATTTAGAAGGAACATTGCTTCATGCTCCAAGACCCACAGCACAGTAAGTGGAATGAAATGAGCAATTCACTTCAAACAACCACTGCTTAGCCAAATATTCATGCCTACATAGACACAGAGAATACTTAAAATCAAAAAAAGTAAAAATGTTGTTCTTATTGATCTCTGTGCATAGAAGCAAATCATGGCGATCCTTAAAATATGGAATCGAAAGGCATGCTTTTGGTGTGGAGCTTACCCCCACCCAAACACATAGTCTGAATCTGTGATCTAAAAAAACCAAGCCTATCCAGATGGATGCATCTTTAAAGTCTGTAGTGTAAAATATTGCTGTAGGTTTTGTGCTCTACTCTGTCAACAGTAGAGGTGGAAATCACCAAGGCTTCAGTTCTCCCCTCTGACTTCCAGTACCCTGAATCTTCACCATATGCCTCTTCTTTCTACTATAAAATTCTGCTGCAAGATGAGTCATTCTTTTGACCCTTACAATCTTGCCAAACACAACTAACAATTCACTGCAGCTACATAATTGTTGTATTATGTTTACTACACTAGAAAATTACTGAAAACTGAAAATGTACGGAATTTTCTTTTTGCCAAGAACTGGTTCAGTAAATAAGACGACCTGGACACACTTGTGAGGTGGGCCAATA
>NW_009913868.1:10787-15616 GCF_000696875.1 Nestor notabilis | reverse complement strand
CCGGCATCTGCCCCGTGCGCAGGGAGCTCTACTCACAGTGCTTCGGTCAGTGCCACACTACAGCTCCCACAGCCAGCCCCCAGCAGCTCTCCTCCTCCTCCTCCTCCTCCAGGGAGGCTTAACACAGCCCATAGGGCAGCGACCACCACTTCCCACCACCACACTGCCCTTGACTTCCCTGTCACGGCCCTGTGGGTCAGGCCAAGGTGACCATCAGCACCACTGGAAGCTGTCAGCTTCTATACAGAGCATGTTATTCAAAAGACCTGTTGTAAAGCAGTGAAAATTGCAAACAAGCTTAAAAATCCCTTAGTTGTACTTAACCCAATAGTTTAAAATAACATAAAATGCTGTGCAACTGTTAAGGACTTACACTCTCTGATGACATGGTGCTGAGATGGCGCAGGATCCTTGTGGAGGCTTTTGACTCTTCTGTAAGTTTCCCCTGCAAAGAATCATTACAATTGTTTAGGTGTTTGCTCTTAGCTTCAGTGGAGCACGATCACTGTGGTTACCACAGGTTCTATCCCACCACTGTTTTTACGTGCTAGCATACAAAAGGAAGTCATTTTACTACCTGTAGTAAACCCACATTGCTCTCGTGGTGCAGAGAAGAGGTGAAAGACAACAAAACTCTGCGTGGATCCAGCATTCCCAGATAAATTACTAACAGACTGTTGTACCCTTCCTTTAAAGATGAATTGATCCGAGAAGTCACGATCAACTGTGCCGAGCGAGGGCTGCTGCTGCTTCGGGTCAGGGATGAAATCCAGATGACCATCGCTGCCTACCAGACGCTGTACGAGAGCAGCGTTGCGTTTGGCATGCGGAAGTCACTGCAAGCTGAGCAAGGCAAATCCGACATGGAAAAAAGAGTAGGTTGGGCTGTTAACCTCTTAGTGTAGTTTTCTGCTGGTGATACAACACAGGGGTATTGCATGTAAAGCTTTACATGAAACCAGCTAATTCCTATTGCCACTGGATGGCAGTGAAGATCATCAAAACACTGGGCTGTTTTCCTCGGGCTTAATTGCACTGAGTAAATGATGTGCTGTTATGTCTGGAACGTGACAAAAGACTGTACGAGGTATAGCTTTGTCCCATCGTAACTGAATATTGATTATTAACCAAGAAAACTCCAGGGATCTGTACTCTTTCTCAAGATTGCAGAGCTGGAAGAGGAAAAGCGGGAGCTGGAAGCACAAGTGAGTGACCAGAAAGCTAAATGTGAAGCTATTGAAAAACGTGAGAGTGAGAGGAGGCAGATAGAAGAAAAGAAACACTCTGAAGAGGTGCAGTTCCTGAAAAAAACCAATCAACAGCTGAAGGTTAGTTAAAAGCAAAAACACTAGATCAAGTAGTAAAACTTCCCAGTTTGTAAATTAGAAAAATAGCTTTCTCCTTATGGTTTTAGAAGTGTTACATTTATGGAGGCATTTGCATTAATGTTCTGCTTCCTTTAAATTCTCAGTGAAATGGGACAAAATTGTGCTTTTGCATTCTCCGCTTCCTTGCTCAGTCAGCAACTGGTCATTATCAGTAAACCTGATGATGCAAAGAGCAGGTCAAACTATCCAAATTCTACTTAGACACACACATTTGCCAGGGAGAGATCAGAATTTGTTCAGAAAATCATGAACTCTTACAGTCAGATGCTTCAAAACTTGATCAATACTCCAGGAATCCGCTTCTGCATAACTTGACTGTGAGGTTACAGTAGCCAGCACCCCTTCTCAGCCACAAATCAGAAAATCTAGTGCAGGCAAGTTGAGATGTTTTGTTTCTTTGCTGCTGGCCATTACAGTTGACTCCCTGATAACAAGCTGCACCATTTAACATTAAATATTGCATAATAGGAACAATTGTGTACTTACGCAGCAGGGACTAAATAATTACAGGAGCAATTTTCTGCATGCTGCTTTGGTGAAAACAGAGCTTCTGCTCATTACTTCACTTTTGAAAGGAAAAAATCCCAGTTAGTAAAGACAAAACGTTACCCTAAACAACATTAAATGTTTCTGGCTACAGCTAAAGAACATTTAGAGTGGAGACTGAGATAAGCTCTGAGGCAGAAGCTCTTCTCTGTGCGAGTGCTGAGGCGCTGGCACAGGGTGCCCAGAGGAGCTGTGGCTGCCCCATCCCTGGCAGTGTTCAAGGCCAGGTTGGACACAGGGGCTTGGAGCAACCTGCTCTAGTGGAAGGTGTCCCTGCCTGTGGCAGGGGTTGGAGCTGGAGGAGCTTTAAGGTCCCTTCAACCCAAACCAGTCTGTGATTCTATTTCCTTTACACTGAGCTGCTCTCCTTATCTTCACTCCATAGTTTCAAAACCATCTGACTCCTTCAGGCCGTCTTGAAATGTTTTCGGGTGCAAGATGGAGTAACCGTTAGATCAAATATGCACTGCCACAGAACCCACGATTCTTCCTTGAACTACGAGTACTCCAACAGCTGTGGATACACTGCTGTTGTCATTTATTTTTCATGACAGCTCTAGAAGAGGACAACCCAGGAGCCCTGGATGCTTCACACACAACATGCTCCCCGAGCATGAGTAGCTCTCTGATAAATCTACTAATTGGGCGTCAAGTTGTCTCAGTAACTGAGAAGAAGCTTGCTGTTCCCAGATACTTCTGTTCCAGAGTTTGTGTTCCAAGTGCTAGAGAGCCAAATATTTAATTTAGCTAACATAGTCCAGCCTGAAATCAGAGAATTCGGACCACTGTTTCAACAGCTTTTATTTAATTTCCTCTTCAGTGCTTTACATTATTAAACGACTCTTTCATTGTACGGAACCACCGCCAGCTCTTTTCTTCTCAGAATGCAACAAGTGTGTATGCCAAGAGCAAAAAGCTAATTTATAAAATGTGTAGTAAGGAATGGAATAGCTCAGGGAAAAAAAAAACCCTGGCCTCTTTCTCTTAAAGTATTGCAGCATCCCTCAGCTCCTCGCTTTGAATATCAGACAATTTATCACTTTACAGCAACGTGGGTTTATTTTTTAGGTTGAATCTAATTTGACTTACTGTCTCATTTGTTTTTCAGGCCCAACTTGAAAGCATCATTGCACCAAATAAGTAGATTTTGTTCTTATCCTCCAGGCAGCATTCAGAAGAGCTGTCAGAGCAAGAAGTTTGCAATTAGTAACAAAGAGTTGTCTTCGTAAAACAAGCTTGAATTTTCACTTACCGGTCACTGAAGGCAGCATAATCGTATCCTGTCCTTCTTTTTCTCTTGAAGAGTTGAAATTCAAGAGCTTCACTAATTACTGCATCCTTTTTCAATGCTGTCTCAACATTCAGCTCTTTGAATAGTGAGCATGTCTAGGACTTGCCTGTTAGTAATATGCTACATGACCTTCAAAGCAATAAACATTTCTATATGCAACCATCTCTGTAATGTTATTACTTTGAAAATGTTACAGAAAGTATGAGAAACCACATGCAAAGCATCTACAATACATCCAAGTCCCATTCACCGAGAATCAAACCGCAGGTAATTCTTGGGCAGGTATTTGGGGGGTTATTTTCTTAAGTAGGTGCATGTTGGTGTTAACCGTACATCAAAATCCCTTGTCAGTACAGTCAGCAGTAACTAGATGAGAAATACATGGTTGTTCCTAATGAAACAAAGGGGCACAGCACTTTTCCAAGCGTTGCTTCTCAGTGGGAAGCAAATGCAATCTTCACTCGAGGTACCTATGTAACTAGCTGGTTATACCCAGCAAACAGCCATGGGAAAGATAATTTACTGTAATTACATGAAAAACCTCCATAAATCTGAATTTTTCCAGAAAAAATAAAAATCAAACAAACAAGACCAGCCACCACTAAATACCACTTCAGGATCTGTTCTGCCAATGCACTGTTTACTGGCCTCAGATGGTGATGTGGAAATACCAGGATCTCCAACTGCATAAAGGACTTTCAGATGATGCAGAAACAAAGAGCGAGATGCTACTCCTGGGAACGAGGCAGACAACTCAAACTGGGCTTTGAATGGGAACTGCAAGTTTCACATTAAAAAAAGCCACTGCATACTAGAGCTGTTTTATGTAAAATTTAATAGAATAAGCAATTATTGCTTATGTTTGGAACTTCTGGGCTTTGATCTCTGTCCCTCCAAGCCAGTTTTTTTCTTGTTCTTATTCTTATTTTTCACGTTGTGAGTTTCATAATAGCGGACTCCGACTTTCTTGGAGCGCTGCTGCCTCTCAGCTCGTCTTCTCTGCAAATACACACAAACCACATTAGCAAATCCACAGTACCCCCAGCCTGGATTCGTTTGCAACTTTCAAACATACATGCCACGCACCTTAAATACAATCATTTCAAGGGAAACATTGCTGATGTGAATATATGGACATCTACATGGAACCTACCTGTGCTCTTAAACAAGGAGAGGTAACTTTAATCTTTACAAAAGCAGTACATAACACAAGAAGCAACCTGCTGTGCACAGGCACGTAAGAGGTCTTTAACAGAAGATGTGGCAGAACGCTCACAAACAGAGTTTGGTCATCTGCTCCCTTCTGACTGTCCCAACAGCCTACAACCATGCCCTAAAAAGCCCACTCTATACAAGTTTGCTTACAAATCCTTTTCAAAGTCCTGCAGACAACTTCAGTTGGTATGTAATTATTTACAATTGTTTAGGCTTGACTAACATGAAGGGAAACCAGCAGTGGCTCTCTCTGAAGACAGACCAGGACTGCCCATCTAGTTCCAAATTCTCCCATCTTCTGGGATTTAGATCCCACTCTCTTCACAGCACCAGTTAACACCAAAAGCAGAACCATTGCCCACAAAGAAGTCTCCCCTTCAACACTCTTT
>NW_009913868.1:0-10752 GCF_000696875.1 Nestor notabilis | reverse complement strand
AACATGCCCCTGCCACATCACATGTCAGCAGCAAGTCACCGTGTCTTCACACTCACCCAACCTCAGTGTTGTGGTTTAACCGAACACCAAAACCAGAACACTTGGCTACAGCCCCTGAGCTCCCTCCCTCCTACCAGTGCCCAGTCTCAAAGCCCTTAAGTTTAATGGTCAATCTATGTCTACAAAAAGCCAGTTCTAGCACTCTGCACGTTTGTTGTACTACAAGGACACACACTTACTTCTTTGGATGTAAGTCTCTTGCATGGCTGTTTACCCAAATCATCATCATCTTCCTCTTCTGCTTTCCTTTTTCTTTTCTTCTCTGTGGTGCCTGCAAACAGCAGAGATCACATACTGGGGCACCTTCCAAAACACCAGTCTGCTTGCAGAACTTGAGACTGGGATCATCATCCCATCTACTTCAGCAAAGCATTCCTTTGGTCATAATTTCAACAGCTTCTACCCAAACAGCATGCGTGTTCCTCACCAGAAGATCACTCGCTAGTACTGTGAAACTGCCCCTGAGACTGCTTCAAGCCCCATGCAAGTCCAGAAGAACTTCACAGTCCTGGCACGACAGGGTTCTCCCATGTAATTTTTGCTTTTAATCAAACTTACGATGGAAACTGAAGCCACAGACTCTTGAAGTCACCCCAGTAAATCCTATAGCCTGGAGTACCACTGAGCTTTTATAACGTCGTAAACCCCTTCCACTCCCTTCTGTGTAACATTACACCATGGGGAACATAAGCTGCTCAGGCTGCAAGCTGCCCTTAGCACCATTCTTTTGGAAATGTGACATTTGTCTCCACTTCACCTTCATTATCTAAGAGAGGGACTTACACAGAGAAGCCTTCTACAGAAAGGCTACAGCAAAGGACATCAGGGAGCCCTTAGGTTAGCTATGGAAAGATTTAACCAGCTTGAGGGGACCGAACTTGCAATCAGAAGCTAACAAACACTTCTCCTCCCCCTAACTCACTCTGTTCTCATGCTTACAGCATTTCCAAATATAGATTAAGAACATCTGCTAATCTTGATTTACCTCTGCCCTCAGTTTCTTTGGGTTCTTCAGACTTCTGCATGGACTTTGCAAACACTTTTTCACTCAGCTGCTTCGGGATTCTGCGAAGGAGAAAACAATCAATAAAAGAATGTTGCAACACAGAATGGAACCACCTCTGAGAAGTGATCAGTCGCCAGTGGATCCCAGCAGCAAAGCCACAGCCTTTGCACCTAAAAAACATGTCACAGTAATCTTGTTTCTGCGGTTACTGAGCTTGTGTGCTGCGCAAAGGGACAAAATGTAAGACTTAACCTTGACATCTCAATCCTCACAAAACTAGTCAATGAGCTTTGCTAAAACTGGGCCTGCTGGAAAAGCCAGGACACTCCTGCACGTGCATGGAGACCTGGCTAGTGTATCCAAGTACTGGCATTGCTCAGGGAAGAACCCAACTACCATGAGAGATCCGAGGACCCAACGCTGCTACCCAGAAAATCAACAGACTTCTAATCCATAGCCTAAGTAGCAGCTTTCCAAAAGAGAAAGACTCTTAGTCATGCTGCTAAATAGGACTTCTCGGAATAATCTCCCAAAACCAAGCTGCTTCTTAGACAAAGTTCAAATTCTTATGGCTAAACTAGATTAAGCTGTGGCAGCTTGTGTGTGGCAACACAGAGGAACCAGCCAAGCAAGTCCTGAATGGAGAGAAACTACAGCAGAATCACATTAACCCTTTTCCCCCTGTGAAACAGGTGAGTCACTGAACAGATTCAGATACCTTATTGCTGAGAATCTCTTGGCTTTGGCTTTATCCAGAAACTTTTTGTATTTTGCAATCTTCTCATCCAAAGCCTTAAGAACTGCCTTAGAGCCCTCCCTGGCCCCGGGTACAGCCACCTGCAGTTCCTCCTCTAGTAAGTCTTGATGTTGCTCATTTTCCTCTTTCTCCTCTTCCTGCTCCTCCTCTCCAGAAGAGTCATTGTCTGTTTCATCAAAGCCTGGCACATCTACAGGAACCAGGTCTTCTTCTGAGAACTGAGGTGCCACATTAATCCTCCCAAAGTTCTGCCGAACGTGTGACATGAGCTGCTTGATTTCAGTGTCTGTATTATTCTTCTCTTCTTCTGCCTCCACACTTGATTCTAGGGACTCAGAGATTTTCTCCTCATTATTATCTTGGCTCGATGTCACAGCTGCTGCCGCCAATGCAGGAGGCTGGAAAGAAAGAATGTAATGGATATAATATCCACAAAGTCTGTCCCAGTATCTCTGATAGGGATATCCACTTTATCTCTTTGAAAGAAGCCTGAGATGACAAGCTAATGATGTGATAATTGCTGACATTCCTGGTAGTCAGGTGGTGTAAAATGATCAGACATCTCTGCAAAGAGCATTGCTGTCTGGTCCTCAAACTCAAGCGAGTGTCACCTGAACCACCAGACTGGGCAGAGCCCAAGACATGCACTACCCGAGTTACATGGCACTCCACAGGCAAAACAAATACGTTGAGAAGAGGCTCGAGCATCACATTCTAACCTGGGGACCTGTTTCTGCATTCGGTGGCTTCACAAAGAATGGAATTCTGCCCCTCTGCCAGTCATTAAGAACCATCTTGCTCACAGTCTGCAGGTCAGGCTCACCACCCTGGAAAGAAAACAGTAACAAGTGATGTCCATGTCTGCAGGGCATACTGCCTATTACATGTAACAGAAACATTCCTATTTCCCTTGGTCAGGAACAAGCCACATGCTCTTCCAGCCTCGAAATGCACAAAGTTGTCACACCTTTAGCAGTTTTCCAGTCCTAGAAGCAAGTTTCTCAAGGAATTCCTCTGTATCATTCCAGGAATCGATTTTGTACGTCTTTCTGATGTACTCTGGTTTGGCTCTTTCCAACACAGCACTAATATGATCCTCAGGGCTCTTAATCTTTTCAACTTGAACCTGAAAACGAATGGTGGAATATCAACCCTTTGGAAAGGGTGTGTTCATTCTGAACCCATCATATTGACACCAGCAAAGATTTGCTGGTGTTTTGCACAGACACATACCACTCCCTTCAGCACAATGTCTGTCTCTGAGTCTCCAGATGGATAAACCACACCTGGGCAGTCGATGAGGAAGATCCGCCGCATCAAGGTAATGTATTGCCACACCTGAAAGAGATCAGTAGTTCCCCACGTTACCTCCTCCCACACTCTGCTTTTTAAATGCATGGGTTTAATACACAGGACTCATCTTGGGAACTTGGTATTAACACACAGAAACAGAATATAACTTTGTAAGCTAGTCAAGGTGTATTACACCTTGCTCCTTCTGTTTCAAAGCCATTCCTGTGGTGTTGGCATCCAACTATTAACTCACAGGACTAAGGTGAGGAAACCTCAATAATGACAAACTCTGATATTCCATGGTTTTCCTCTTCCATGATTCTTAGCTTTAGGATCTTAACTTAATTGATATTTAGGAGTAAAAGGAACAAGCTAGCAAAGAAGATTCCTGTAACTTTGTCCTCTTGTTTACTGTCATTCTTGAAGAAGAGAGTTAGAAAACCAGCACTAGCAGAGCCTGACAGCACAAATATACCCAACTCATCTGATGCAGGAGAGCACAGACTTTGGAGCCAGGGCAGCTGAGCATTCAGATCACAGCACTACAGTGCAGGCAGAGCAGGAATGCTTCCAGCAGCGGTGCTTCAGAGCAATGACTGTCAATCAGCCATTCCTCACAATCACGGTTACGTAGCCCAGACAGGTCAAGTGCTAGACTTGAAAATGTCATTGAGCTAATTTTACATGAATTCTACCTTTGACAATACACTTACACAATTAATTTGTATCTTTAATGTAAGGATCTCTTCTTACCTTAGTTTCACCTGCAATAGGGGCCACGTTGCAGACCTTCTTAGACCGTAACGTATTGATCACTGAGCTTTTGCCCACGTTTGGGTAACCAATGAACCCCACACTGATCTGCTTCTTGTCAGAGTGTAACTGTTAAGAAAGAGCACGTTTTTAACATCTCAGAGAAAGACAGAGTTACTACAGTTCTACTATTCTCACTGTATAGGAAGGCAAAGGGGATTCCTAAGCACCAGATCAAAAAATGAGATCAGCTCTCATTTTATGTAAGGGTATAACCAACTTTCCACAAAAGAACTCCAAGCACTGAAGAAAGTATCTGCTATCTCAAAAGTAAGATGTAATCCCCCTGTGCTCCTGTCTACTCTAAAACTACTTGTGAACACCTTATTTAGGAACCATTTAGGCTGAGAAGCCAGGCAAATACAACAGTAGCTGGGGACAGAATATAGATATGGCTTGAAGAGACAGTAATCTAACGACAACAGAAGGTGTCTTTCTTGGAAAAACAAAGACACTTAAAAGGAGAATACTTCAACAGAATACACGTACATGCGGGACATGAACGGGAGTGAAATATGTTCCTTTCTTCTACACGTTCAGCTGAGACCTTGTAGGGTCTATGGGACACTGTCTACAAGAAACCTAGGCCAGACTGGTGGTGAAACCCACTCTTTCTGGATCTCCTCAGTTTGACAAACACTTTGAATGTATTTGAAGGAATATTTTCCATTTTTTCCCCAGAGAGGGGAGCTTTACTGTTGACAGAATGGCCATAGAGAAGCGTACTGAACCCCAAACACTAACACAAGACTCCACACTAACCCCCAAACAACAACAGAAATCCCCCAAATGGTTCCGTACCTTTCCAAACTGCCTTAAAAGCTGTATGAAAGCCCCTTTGCCAAAAGGGTTTGTGAGGCTGGCATGAAAAGCCAGTGTTGGATACTCCTGGGAAAGGACAGCCACCCAGCGCTTCTAAAGAGGGAAACATGACTTGGTTAGGAGTCCTGTGCTGTGGAGGTGCTGAAACGAGGTACTCAGGAGCAGAAGTACACAGCGTCTTTGCTTGGGTCACGAATGGAACTGTAGGAAAACTACAGCGTAAGAACCTTTGCAGCATTTCACCAAGCCAATAGCTAAAAACACTGAGTATTGTTTTTATAAAAGACAAACCATTTCCCAAAAACGCCTTCACTGCTAAAACTGATTAGTTTAAAGACATAAAGCAAACCAGCTGTGGTGGATATGGATCTTATGTGCACTAACATTTAGCATACTCTGGAGACATCAGCTGAACTGTTAAATCCAGACAGAGGAAGTAGAGAATTTGTGGCTGGTGAGTGTTGCTCAACTCAGCCAAACTTGGACAGATTTACATCGTAATTGTTACTTTTATAGCAGGCAAGCAGAGAGTTCCCATTGACCCAGCTACATTGTGCACTTTGAGACCAACACAGCAACAGAATGAAAGCAGAGGCTACAAAAAGGAACAAAGAAGGTCCATGGAGTAACAAGTAGGACTTCACTTACAGTAGCCCAGGTAGGAACAAGGTCACATTTGTTCAGGACAAAAATGAGATGTTTCCAGTGTTTCTCCTTTTTAAGATAAGATTCCACATGAGGGGAGCGAGTACCCATGGGATCCCTGGCATCAAGAACTTGAACAACAACATCTGATGAATCTATAACCTGGGAAAGAAAACCACACAGAAGGAAAGGATTTTACAGAAAGCCAGACATCTGTACCTCCAAAATGAGAACTAGTTATTTGCTAAAGTACACCTAAAAACCTTGTATCCTTCACAATCAACTGTTACTTCCCCACAGACTCGTGAAGCTCAGACTAATACCCAGTGATGCTCCACTCACTTTTCTCCCACCTCCCTACTAAATCCAGACTGGACACCTCAACAGCTTTTACCTGTTATGACACACCAGGAAGATGCTTGTAGCACTTGGGAAAGAAAACACTGCACCCACACAGGAAAATCAGTTGCTTTGGTAGACAAAAACCAATGTTCACCATCCATTCTGCAGCAACTCAATCCTGCCATTTCACAAAGGATCAGGATATAAAGCATGTTTTCTGGATCAGTATGAAACACACAACCAAGGAGGAACCTGCTGTTAGTCCACTAAGCATCTACAGCAGGGAGCTGGCATTTTATGACTTGCTTCAAGCCAAGTGAATTTGTTTCACAGCATTTTCCTGCATTTTTGGCAGGGTTTTACTGAAATCTGTTTGGCTCTACCATTCCCAGGGCTTTTAGATCTAAATGAAAAGGTTTGAAGCCACATCCAGAAATTCAGAGCAAAAAGTCAAGCAATTCCACACCTAACAGTCACTGAGAGCACGCAAACGAACTGTTCTTTAAACCCTAATTCATTCTCAGTCTCCATTTCTCTAGCAGTCAAGGTGGCTCACAGGGAATTGAGGGTCAGAGCCCTCCAAAGATGACCCTATCAACATGCCAGATGTTTTCAGTCTGGAGAAACTTCATGCAATGTGGCTGGTTTATTTGTGGTGAAGTGCCAGGAATCTCGAGGAGGTTAATACCTTCACCCTGCCAGTCCATCTCTGGATCATCTATTTTCAGGATGCTTATTCCAGTGGGACAAGAGCTCAGTCAGGTTTGAAATGAATCTCTGCTCTCCTCTACAGCTGGCTTTTTCTGTTTGTGTGTATGTGCTCTGCTGGTACCAGAAAAAGGGAGTATGGTTTCAAGTCAGTTCAAGTAGGCTGACAGAGAAGCAGGCAAGCGAATGACAAACTCAGGACGTCTCTGTACGAAGGAAGTCACCGTCTTAATACTTCTAAGAAACTTTACAGCAAATTCCAATTGTATCAAAGCTTCCCTATTGGAGCAATAAATGGCTTTCAGAGCTTTTCTGATGACTGCTGTACAGGATATCCAATGCTGTGTTGAAGCACCTGACTTTGTAAAGGCTGACAGCCATGATTGCTGCAAATTAGAAACGTTGCTTACCTTGTAGAGCTCACCCCAGATTCTTTTGGACTGTCCTTTCTTATATATATCCTCTTGTGCTTCATCCCTGGAAGTAAATTACCAGAGACATCAGCAGCCACAATAACAGGGTTACAGTGTTGTCTTCTCTGCAGCCCTTTACAGACAAAAGAGATGAGGCCCAAGTAACAGACAATTGGGATTTAGCCCCCTCTCCCTATCCTCCCCCTTGCAGAAAGATCTTACAAACATGCCCTCGTTCAAAGATTCCTACCCGCTCAGTCCCTTATCTAACCCAAAACGTGAGGATGGAGATATTCTGACATGCAAGAGAAATGAATTATGAACCAAGCCACAAGAGTTGCATGGAAACAACAATTTGGTTAAATACATAGGGCAAAACAGGATTAAAAAATGCCAAATTCAGCTAATTTCGCTTTCTCTCCTCATACAGTAACAGTGTCCATGGATGTACTAGATACTTCATTAAAAACAAAGCTGGCTTTCCAGACATGGAAACAACAAATCATTTCTCCTTTCTATTTACCTTACACCAGTGTCTTCTGTCACCAGGTCTCGGTCCTTGCCCTCATCATAAGCTCCTGATGAGGCTTCAGCATTCTCCACCAGAGACTGCACATCACTAGCAGAAAGATTTGGTCTTTTCCTCTGTGCCTTGGGGCCAAATGTTGTTTCAAATGTTTCTGTGTCAAGAATGTGAACTCTGGAAGTCTAAGGGAAAAGAGGTTGATAAAAAAACCCACAAGTGCTGTGTTTTCCATCTCTCGTGCAGTGAACAAGACCTTAGTTCAGCTCAACTCTACAACCTGCGACCAGAGTTACAGGCACTTTCCTAACAATGTTTGAGTTCTCCAGCTTAATCTTTGCAAAACATCAGAGTGGATATTTAATAAGCAACAAAACACACTGCACTCGCCAAAGAGCTATGCTTCAGTTCTTTCCCCATAAATGATGTCAAATGTAATTAAAGCTACAATGATGAAAATTCAGCTGCTATCTTTGATCATTTCTTATTTTTCTAACAAGTGCACAAATCTGGCCAAATTCACAGATTTTTGTCAGGGATAATTACCATCAAAACTGTAGATTTTAAAGCCTTGTAATGAATGCCAACTTTTCTTGGAACAGCATACAATTCACTGCTGAAAGAAGTAATTTGTTTTGGTAATGCACATTTTAGTTTCTTATAACTTTTGCCTTCATTTAAGTAACATTTTTTATGACATAAACCTGGAAAGTTTCCATCTGAAAAAACAGATCACAAGAGTCCAGAATAATAGTTCAGACATCACGAAAGAAACCTGGTAATAACTAAAACCTGATGTACTAGAAACGAAGGCTGCATGCATGAGAGAAAAAGCACATATTGGAGTTCAAATTCATGACATGAGAGTGTCTGTGGTACAAAGGATCCTCAAAAAAGGTTCCTCTGTCACACAAGTGATTAGAAGCACTAGAGCAGAGGCTGGCAAGCTGCTGCAGGTATTCTAAGCTGGTACATTGAGACCTGGGATGTCTGAGGATGTTTTCTAATGAGAATTTCTCATAAATAATAGATCTTCTCACAAACAAGGGGGAAGGAATAGACAATTTCTTTGGCTTCACATTCAATGTCTACAGCATTAGGCTCTCAAAAACACCCCTCCCCAAGTCATCCGCTGCTCCAGCTGCCCCTTCCACTGCTTCCAGAAGACATTTCATCAGGTGCAACAGAGACAGCCCAATTGCCCACAGAAAAATCACAGAATGTTTTGAGTTGGAAAAGACCTTAAAGCTCCTCCAGCTCCAACCCCTGCCCCAGGCAGGGACACCTTCCACTAGAGCAGGTTGCTCCAAGCCCCTGTGTCCAACCTGGCCTTGAACACTGCCAGGGATGGGGCAGCCACAGCTTCTCTGGGCACCCTGTGCCAGCGCCTCACCACCCTCTCAGGGAAGAGCTTCTGCCCAAGAGCTCATCTCAGTCTCCCCTTGTTCAGTGTAAAGCCATTATACTAAATATATCTGCACAGATGAACAATACCCACGTGTGGTTTAATGCGATCGTAGAAAAGGGACATCGGCAGCTTTTTTTGCTTCATGACCACTTTGTAAGGATCTTTCATGACATTTTCCATTTCTTCTTGAAACTTTTGTAAGGATGACTGCTTGATCACACGAGTATTTCCTGCATGTAAAAACACACACTGCACCTGACCACTGCTCATCTTAACTGCTGCAGAGACCCGGGGACGCTAATAAAGTATTAACACTCTGCCTGGACTCAGAAACAAGAGCGACAGAGGATTTTACCCGAGATAAACCCCAAACCAGTATAAATAAGCCAATCCCTTTCTTTCTTCTCAAGAAAATGCTAAGAGTATCCCTGGGACACAACATACAGATGGTACAACATGAACAAAGAATAATTACCCCTCAGAGCAGTGTGTGGAAAGCAAACACCCAAAGTAGAGGTCTGTGTGTGCCCACACCCATGGTGGGGTCCTCCACCTTTGTTTTCAGCTCCTGTACCACACAGCACCAAGACTACAGTTCTGAAACACCCTCCAAAACATAGAGAGCTACAGTTTTTAAGCTTGCAGAGTCTGAAGTTGGAAGAAACTCACCAAACCACTTAATATTTGGTTCCACTCTTGCAACGGTGCCTGGGGCCACTGTTGACTGATACTGCAGAGGCTTGATCACTTTACCATGTTTGTTCCTGAGTGAAAAATGAGAACACATGTAAATATCCAAGAGCAGCACACCCCCCTCCAGCACTGTGGTTCACTAGACCACAAGTACACCCCCAAAATCCAGAAAGACCCTTCATGTAGAACTGATGCCCCCGAGACCCTCAGCAGGGCTGGTGCTGCCAGTAAAGGCTCATTAACTTAACCATGAGGCCAGAAGAAGTGCTGACAGCTCAAGCCTCACTCCAGCTTGACCAAGCCCTTCATGATGGCTGCTTGTGTCAGACCAGGAATGTGTTTACTGGGGTGCAAAAGGCACCAAAGTGCAATTCCTTCCCCCGTGGGCTCACGTAGAACTTGTCAATCAGCTCTACCCATGATCTGGTGCAGAACACTCATCGGAAGGTAATTTCCAAGCTGAGATCTGGCTTAAATTTAGCAGTTTTAGTCTTTTTTTTAAGACATATTCCCCAGCCTGCTCTCAAAACAAAGAGAAATCTGGCAAAAGAAAACAAAACAGCTAATCTGAACCAGGACTCCCAGAAAGCCCCACAGCATCTACAGCACGGCTGAGACATGTGTTTACAAGGTGGGAGCTGCTCCAGTGGCAACCAAGCACAGTGAAGAGTCACCTCACGGCAAAGGAGCCATTTGGAAGTCAGGTTTTTTGGACATTTTGAGGTGAACTTTTGAGTTGTGCTGTTGTGGGAAATGAAGGAACTCTGGACATTTTGGGGTTTATGATCCTCTGGTGAGATCACATCAGATGTTCTGCATCACGTGTTTTCCAGCTGCATTCCCCAACACACACCACAGCCCAGGAGAAGGCTTCTCAGCTCATGATGTGACAAAAAACACGACAGAGCAGCTCCACACTGATAAATCCCAGCCTTGTTTGGGTTGAAGGGAGCTAAAAGCTCATCCAGCTCCAACCCCTGCCATGGGCAGGGACACCTTCCACTAGAGCAGGTTGCTCCAAGCCCCTGTGTCCAACCTGCCCTTGAACACTGCCAGGGATGGGGCAGCCACAGCTTCTCTGGGCACCCTGTGCTCCGCTTGCCACAGCCCGAGCGCTCCAGCACCGGAGGCCTCGCTCTTTGCGCACCGACACCGCCTGCTCGCTGCCGTGCCCCGGTAACAGGCCGGGCCGGGCCGGGCCGCGCTCACCTCCGCTCCTTCTGCCGGTACATGTTGAGGCGCCGGATGGTGGCGCGGTCCCTCATGTTG
>NW_009913867.1:0-6855 GCF_000696875.1 Nestor notabilis | reverse complement strand
TCAGGAATCCATTCGTGCCACCCAGCCCCGTCAGAAGCCGCCCAGCGCGGCGGTAACCCGGGTGTGGTGGCCCTCGGTGCCAAGCCAAGGGCAGGAGGAAAAGGCTTAAGGTGTAGCAACCAAAGCATTAGCCATGTATGTGGTTTGGGCAGAAGTTCTACTGGAAAGCCATACACAAAGGTGGGGAATGGGCCCTTGTGAGCTCTAAAATCTTATGTTTAGTATCTTTTTGTAACTTTTTAGTAATCTCTAATTTTTAAAGTAATTAATTTCTGCTTTAGAAAATGCCATTTTTCGTTTTGAAAAAACTTAATGCTCAGTGCATCTGTTTGTTCATCAGTCTTAATGGTAACCCTGCACTATATACAGGTGTTTTTATACTATTTTGTAAAAGCTGAGCTAGAAAGTGACTAAATGATCTTAGAAATATGAACATCCAGGCTTCAGTTCCAACCAAGAGATGACTTTTAAGCTTTGAAGTTTGTGTTCTGCATGTCCTGATCAAAAGCACCTTTACAACGTTTGTTCCTGCCTCGGACTGACAAGTGCATTGTTACAGTGTTCCTTATTTTTCTGACCAGGTTCGTTCCTATCGTCTTGAAGGGAAGCGACGAAAGCTTTAAGGCCACAAGAGGGCATGTTCTCTTTCACGTTAATACACTTGACTTCTGCCCGTGCAACTTCATGTCGACAGTCCAAACTTAGTACATTGATGTTCCAGATTCTTCTACTGAGAACTGAAATGATGCCACAGTGTCTTTGTCACCTTCACACCGTCCTCTTGCTGCACAAGAGCCCATTACTCACAAAAGGTGTCGACACAAGACAGTCTGTTGTCTGCCTCACACAGTACAAGGCTACCAAGGTCATTTGATATTATCAAAGAGCTGGTAACGTAGGATGGATTTGAAATAGCTCTGTATTACATGGCAAAATCCTGGAGTCATCCTTCTCTTTGGAAAGACCTCATTCTTCAAAGGACATGGTGACATGAAGGTGAGAATCCAGTGTACTCCATTGTACTTCAGGCCTCTATGTGCTTATGTGCAGTCATAGTCTCACCTGGGTTTCCAATCTGCATTCCTTCTGTTAAGTATAACTTAGTTACTGTATGTGCCTTCTTCCTTGGGGAAGAAGAACCAATGTGTTTAGTGTCTTTGTTTCTTTGCTGTTTCTGAGATTACAATGGAAACATTCAGGCATTTCCTTTCAGTAAGGTCTCCTAAATGATATTACTAGTGTTGCATTTGGCTTTTTTTCAGGCTGGAAGAGTAACAGTAACTTAAGTATATTCCCATTTTGAAAAATGACTGTAAAAATGGCATTATGGGCTCCTTTTTCCTTCTCACTAAGGCTGTGCCAGGACTGGCTGCAGCCATCAAAGAGAATAAGTGCCTATATTTGGATGAAATCATGGGAATCTTTAAAAAGCAATATCTTTCTTGGTCCCACAGCAGAGAAACATGTTGACTTTGCCAGTTTACTCAGATTTGCACACTCATAGCTGTGTTCTAGGACAGATATTGATGCACTACCCTGAAAACTCTGGTTTCTTTGCCCTTGCTTAGTAACACAGACAGGCACAGGGTGTAGAAGTCAGGCAAGGAGCTGTTGGCAGCAGAGTGAGAAGTCTTGCAGCTTCAAGAAGGAGGAGGCCTCAGGCAGGGAACCGTCCCCAAAATAAAGGAGACTTGTTTTCCTGCCTGTTAAAAGGCAAGTGAAGCTCTTTACTTTTGTCGCTATTAAGTGAGTGAAGTTTCTGCATCCTCTTGCTTGAGGGAAAGTAAAAACAGATTTGGGAATGTTACTTCTCATTACTGTGGGGCTTTTCTCCACTTCCAAGGGAGAGGGAAGCCTGCAGGAAGGAACAGTCTGAGCACATGGCTGCGCTCTCCTTCACTGCCGTTTGAGATGAGACATCTCTCTGGGTGAAGCTGACTTGGGGGCTTACAGTTCCTTGAACTTCTTGACTATCTCCCATACTATGACTATGTATGGTCAGTTGACAAGGATGAGGATATTTCTCCTCCTTACAAGTTCTGCACCTTTGGAAACTTGGAATTTGGTTTGCAGGCTTGGAGGGAGAGTGGTGCTTAGTTCATGGTTTATCATCGTTGGTCGTATTCTCTATGACTCGTTCAACTGCAGCATCATGAGATGAGTTCATTAATATTAAAGCACCCCTACTAGTTAGTTTAAATGTTTCTGATGCATTTAAAATCAGTAAAAAGGGCTGTTGACAATGCACAAGGGAAAATATAATGTAATACATTCTGTTTTGCATCCAGAATTACTTTGCAAAGCTGATGGTGCGCAGGGGACCAGCCTCCTCGATGAAAACCAAGCTTTGCTGAAAGCACAGATTGCACCCTGATTGCATGTGGGCAGGAGCTGGATGAATAAGAGGTATTATTTCTTACTGCATCTACCATTGAAATAGAATAGAACTGGGCAACTGTTCAATAGCATAGTATAATTAATGTGTTTTTCTGATTATTTTTTCCCCCATAGTAAGTTAGGGCTTTGCTCAGACCAACAAGTCAACTAAACTCATCTCCAGTACTTTCTGTAAAAGAAGAATAGGATGAACATAGTAGTGTCATTTCAGTTTCCTCTTCATTAATATTTAAGTGACTAATTCTAAATTCCTTAACTGTAGGAAGTGATAGTTCAACAAAGTCATGATGTCTCTCCAGAAATATGCACACACAAACAGAATGCAGTAAGTAAAGTCCTTCAGAATGTAACATAAAGAAGATAGATTAAAAAAAAAACCCAAACAAAATCCACTTTTGTCATTAAAAAAAGGAAAGACAAAAGCCAAGTATAAGAAAAGCCATCTGAAAAGTCCCACCACCACAAAAGCACCCTTATGTTAGGCTTCCAAAGCGGTTTCCAAAGAGCAAACTCCACAGCAGGTAGGACAGGATCAAGACATTGATAAATACTGCATGTTCTCCATCACAGAGATTCTGATTTATCCCATCAACATGTGGTAATCAATAATTAAAAAGGGCACTGTGATGCTCACATGGGAGATCCTATAAAAGGGAAATTCAGGCCGTTGAAGATGCAACAGATTGCTGTCTATTAAAAAACATGGGAAGGGATTTACTGTTTCACTATTTTAATTATAATTTAAGGAACAAGATTTTGATGTGCATTTAAGTGCTGTAGAGTGGCATTTGCAATCCAAAGGTGGCAGGAACAAGTCCCATCAAGCACCATAAAAGCAGGGGAAGTAACTGATTATAAACACAAACAAAACTAACACAGATGTCCTTTATGAAATGCTAGGACTAAGCCAAAAACACTACATGTGTTTCAGTTTCTCTCATCCAAGCTTATTTTAGTAATTCAAGTAAATGTTATTTTTAACTGTATAACTTTGACCACAGTCCTTCCCTTTTAAAATTATGTGAGATTTAAATAATTTAATTACTTTAACACATCTAAAACTATTGCAGTTCCTCAGAACAAAAGACGCTAGAGTTTTCAGAACAGTGCACCAGTATCTGTCGTGAACGTAGCTAAAAATATGTGAACTTAAGTGAGTAAACTGGCAAAGTCCATGTGTCTCTCTGCAGTGACAGAAATTCTGCCCATGGACACATATCATTTTGGTTAGACAGCTTAATTTTAGGTTTTTGACATTTAAACTAACTCAGAATGAGCTCAATAACCAGAGTCTTCATAAATGATGCTGGATGAGATGTTCAAGCTATTTGTGGGCTCTTTCTGAACACACCATATACAAGGCCTTTAACTGCTCAGGTTTTAGTTTTAGAGGTTTTTAGTAATAAAAAATGCTCAACAGAATTACTGTCATGAAGGAGCTTCTCTAGGAAGTGGAATTCTTAAAGAAGTAATTCCTGTTGCTTGAAACTTTTAAATTGAGGAGAAAATCCAAAGAGGAACAGTTTTGGATGTGCATTACTTGATCTAAATAGGGATTTCCAGCTTGGTGCCATTGAAAACAAGTTTACCACTGACCAAAAGTCAGAGTCACCATTACACTGCTGTATTCTGTGGTTTATAGAGAAGGTGCATGACTTGGGTGAGGTACTAGAAGAATCAAGGGAGAAACTGATAAGCAAAATATATCAGCTCTCCAGGATTTAACAGCTGGGATTTGGGAGGTCCTTGTTCCCCATCCTGAGATGGTGATCTTCTGACTCAGCATCAACTCTTGTCTCTTCCGTGTGAAGCCTGGCATCACCCTTCCACATTAGTTTTCTGTTTGGTTCTAGCTATTCTATCTTGAACTTCCTCATCTTTTCAAGGCAAACATTGGTTCTGCTCTATGACAGATGACTTTAAAAACTCAAGTGGACAAGCATTTTTAATTAGAGTCAAAACAAAGTCAAATCAGGCTGAAATAAACTGCATTCTGGTCTAGCATATTAGGCCTTAAATAAATAGTGAGAAGCCTGGGCTGCCTCTGTACAGCAGATGGCATTACAGGTAATATTTATCATACTCCAATCCCAAGGCTAAGACAGCAGGGAGGGAGCATTGACGTCAGCTACAAGTGAATCAGCCTTAATACAAGCTGAAAAACTGCTTGTGCCTTCCACAATCGATTACATTGCACAGCACTTCTGCTTAGAGCTCCCCGTTGCATTTATTGGCTTGAGCAAGCCTAGCAGGAAGAGTTTATTTTGTTTTGCAGCTTAACTGAACTGATGGAAATGGAGCTTGGACTTTGAGGTGGGAAGATTCCACCCAGCTGCAGTAACCAGGGGAATGCCCTTTGCCCCAGTTTTTGTGCCAAATTTGTGCATTTGAGAATTTTAAACAAATATCACTTGGCAGGATATCGACCCTCAGGGTACAAGAATAATAGAGTGTGAGGCTGCAGCAGGGCATGTCCTGGGAGGGATTTACGGGAGACCTATCGGGACTTGTACTGAACAGTGGGGAAAACAAAGTCTGTCCTCTTTCATTTCAAATGAAAGAGGACATTTCATTGTCTCACGGGAGCTGAGTGATCCTCTGAATGAAAACCAACAGCAGTTTTGCATCTGGGCACAGTGTGAATGAAGGAGTACAGTGCAGGAGTGAAAGAGTTCATCAGGTGGTTACTAATTCTTACCTAAATGATGCCACCTTCCTCATATGTCTGGGTGCTGAGCAGGGATTGATGACCATGAGCTGGCGTGGGAGCCCTTACTGAAACAAGGGGCTGTGCTCTACTGTGTTTGACAGCCTTGTGCTCACACAAAGTTTCTCAACCCATGGCTGATTGGAAAAGCAGTACAGAGAGTGTCCCATCCAGCTCTGGGAAACACACCACACTCCCAACCAAACCTCAGTTCTCCATGACTTGACACAGTGGGTCTCCTAGAGCCAGCTGGCAGTGTGCAGCCAGCCACTGCAGGACACATCACCCTGTGCTAACCCAGCTACCCCAGCACTACAGAAGCTGATGTGTTAAAGAAAATGGGACTGAGGCCGGGCTGGACTTACCCTAGAAGGGAATGGGACAAGAAGGTGGAAGAATGAGAGCGAGGGGAGGGAAAGAATGACTCTATGGAGGAAACTCTGACAATATGTGCTTCCCTTTCCTGCTGGTGATATGGGGAGGGGTGAGGCAGCAATGTTTGCTGCTGAGGAGAGCTACCTTGCCAGTGCTGTTTGTCATCAAACACACCCTGACGGGCCTTGGTAGCAGCACACCCTTATCTCCAGCATGCTGGCAAATTTGGCTGGGCAGTGGGTTCCCAGTTCACCAAGGCCTGGGCTGCGCTTTGTGTTCACTGCACGCTCCTTCTCCACATTAATTAATTTGGTAATAAGTTTGGATACCACTTCAGCTTTAGGTGCAAAATCTTCATGCATTGCTTAAGCCTTTAGTGGTTTAAAGGGAACATTGTCAAGATGCACAGAAAGTGAAATGCTTCCTGTCTCTTAACGCTGTTATAATGATGGTGCTGGGCTGGGGCTGTGAGTGTGTCCCTGCTCTGCCTTTCACTGGAGCCAGCCTAGGGTTCAGGTTTCACACCTCCCTCTGCTTTTTTTATGTCTGTTGTGTTATAGTTACATATCTCGGGTTATGGAACGCAGCAGCAGCCTCCTCAGGAAGCATTAAGTGAATTCGTATGTATTGTGCAGTGACCTGCTGGGGACTTCCCAAGGGACAAGCCCATTCCCTGCCCACAAGCAGCACAGAGAAGCTGCAGAGACAAGGAATTTGGGTTTTTTTGGGTGCAAATGGGTGTTTAAAGCCTTGATGCCTTGAAGTTGTTGCTGTCTTTGAAGTTGTGCAGGGGCAGGGACGAAAGTTGTGCTGCTGCCTTTGGATCATGCTCACCTGCAATTATCATGATGTTCGTGGGTTTTGTGCTATGACTGTGTGCTATGGCCTCCTGCTGAGGGTTTTCTTTGGCATTTCACATCCCTGCCCCAAAACACTCTCCACTTTAATGGATTTCCACAGAAACCACACAAACATCGCGTGCCGCAGTGAGCTGGCACTATCCCTCACTGCACCCACGGGGGAAAACAGGAGCTGTCCTTTAAAGTTAAGGTTTTGTGTGGTGTGACTCACATCACCGGCGTTAATAGCCAGAAAGTACAAGCGGCCGCCGAGTTCCTTCGAGTTATTCGGAGCACGCCAGCCACGCGGCCGGGGATGGGTGTGGAGGGGTCGGTATCTGGGTTAGGTGCAGCCTCGTTCACCCCGCTGTTAAATCGTAATTGGAATGATTACGCGTAAAGCCGCAGCGGGCCAGGGAAGCGCCCCCGGTCCCTATCCGGGTGCGGAGCCCCGGTTAACCGGGGACAGGGACAAGGCCGCGGTGCCGCGGGGGCTGCCGGGAGCTGCGCGGTGTTATTGTCCCGCAACATGCAAAT